>NW_021529777.1:882917-946701 GCF_001605985.2 Dendrobium catenatum | reverse complement strand
CTTTCTTTGGTCTATAAATAGAAAATGTTTGTGGCTGTTTTAGAGATGTTATGTGAGTGATATGATGTGATTTTTGGAACAAAAACCTGAGAGGTTTTTACTTTGGAAATCCTGCGGGCTCTTTCCAATCTTCTTCCCCTCCTCCTATGAAAATCTTGCGAGCTCTTTCCAACCTTCGTCTTGGCTTCTAACCTCTTTCGTCTATCCGCAAGTGCCATTCCATTGTATCCTTCTTCTCTATGTGAAGCAACTATAGGGTGTCTTGTAAGTGTCATTTGAGTCGTTTGCAAGTGTTCAAGTTGTTTGTAAGTCTTTTTATAATATGAAAAATGGTGTTTTAGTTTATTTGTCTAATTAGTCTAATTTTTGTGAGTTCTTGTAATCTTTTATTCTCTAGAAAGAGTTTCTTTTTTTGTGATAAAAAATTTGGATCCCTCTCCCAAATTTTTGATTGCATCAAAAACAATCAGACAGGTGATCTACACCACAAACACCACTTAAACCCAACTATTTGAAAACTTATGTCATGTATAACTAAGAAGAAAAAGCCATTAAAACTATTTTCAAATAACTAAAAGAATGAATATGCACCTGAAGAAGTCTAGATATTATTTCATGATAGACAATAAACATGAATATAAGTGCATTGAGTACCTCTAGAACGGGGTAAAACCGTGAAAGTTGCCAAGTCTCTTCTTCATCACTCCTTTCTTTCCTAGCTGCTTGTTTCTTCTATTAGCCAACAATATCAAGCGATGATTAGTCAAACGTGATAGCTACATATGGAACAGAAACCTAAGAAAGTTAACAATGAGGCCAAAAAAGTGCTTACTTTATGAACCTCGAACTTGAGTGAAAAGCCTCCTGATGTCTTTTTGGGATCAGGTAATGCCAAGTATCTCATGTTATAAACAGCATTCATGTCATCAGGTGATAATCTTGCCAACTGAAAAAAAAAAAAATTTCTTTCTCATGAATCTGCTTTAAGCAAACCAACAACAGATTCCAAAGAAGCTTAATTAATTGGCTCCTAGAATTTGTTTTTGTGCAAAAGACATTTCTTGGGAGAAAAGTGTAGACGCAGCCAGAAACAACAGCGAACCTTCAAAGGGTAAACTTCAAAATTTTTTAAGATGTAGAACAAATTGCTTCAAATGCATCAAGACACTATATTGGTCACCATCAGTATTATTTCAATAACTTTCTTGAAAAGCATCAAGACATTATTTTGGTCACCTTCATTATTATTTCAATAAGAATCTCGAAGACGAAGTATATGTTTCGAGATGGATCCCATGCAATATTCTAAGACAAAAAAGTAAAATAAAAGAGAGAATTCTGTTTTTTAAGAACAAAAAGTTTGAGAGCTAAGCCATGATAAAACCTACAGTTCAACTTGTTCCAGAGATTTTCTTTTAAATTCATCAATTTTATGGCTTCAATTTCTCTCAACATATCATAATGAACAATATTAGAAGAGTATGACTTTTATCGGATACTTAGCAGTAAGTTCATTATAAAAGTTTAAATTTTGAAAATATAGTAGCCACTCCCATATTGAAACAGATTAAAATTTTGTAAAGTAGTCATGCTACACTATTTTCATGAGACTTAACTTGTATCATGACAAATTTGGCGCCTTCATTTTAAATGATTTGGAAAAGGTTTCAAAAACCACAATTCAACTAACAAAAAGGAACTACGATTAATTCCATAGAGATTCTACTTGAACAAAGAAAATATTATATGACAAATATATGAAATTGGATATTTTAACAAAGAAACTACATTCTTCTTTTTGATATGTTATTAAAAACGGCAAAGAGAATATTCTTACTAAAATTAATAAAAATGGGGCACAGCTAGGGATGTGTCTCATCTCAGTCTGAAAAAATACATTAAGTTTAGAGCAGGCTAAAAAATACAACTTACAAAACATTGATGCACATAATCAAAATGATAGATGTACAAAATACATGCAGGTATAAATTGAAAATAGGAAAAATACAGTTCTAGCAAATAATGAAAATCAGAAAGACTGCACAAATAAGCAAAGCCTGGCAAATATGGACCAAGTAATGCTGTCAGGTATAACCTATGAACGAATTGACAATTAATATGAAGAAATACTTGTCAGAAAGGACTAAAACAGACTGAAGTATAGATCTTATTCTCATTGCAAGTAGAATATATATATGCATCATGTAGCTTAAAATGCTTCGAGTTTGACAAACAACCTGCATCAACTTCTCCCCTTTATCACCTTCAAACTTCTCTGGATATATAGCCGCAAAAATCATCAATAATCGAAGCTTATTTTCATGAGTCACATTCTGTGCAATAAAGCTAATTTACACGTCAAATAATATAAAAAGTGGTTGCAAAACCTTAGTTCATATTAAAATTACTCTGATAACCTGATTTGTCCGTAAGAAATTGATCAGGTCTTTGGTCCCAGCATCTCCAAAGACAAGATCCTGTTCCAGTTGTCCCAGTTCTCGAAGTCCAACTTCCCTAATCACTTTGTTAATCTTCCCTGCTATCTGCATATGATAGGCGTTATTTTCTTTCAATATATCATTAAAGTTCAAATTGTTCAAAAAGTTTATCTAGCTAACATAATTAGTCTCACAATTGGGGAAGATTACAAAAAATTTTCAGAAGAAAAGAACAGAAACTCCTCTGAAGATTAAAAAAAACTTGCATACTTTTCATTGATTCAGGAGGCAACTTGAATAACATAAGAGA
This sequence comes from Dendrobium catenatum, assembly GCF_001605985.2. NCBI lineage: Eukaryota > Viridiplantae > Streptophyta > Magnoliopsida > Asparagales > Orchidaceae > Dendrobium > Dendrobium catenatum. The sequence goes on along the minus strand of NW_021529777.1, from coordinate 943,953 downwards.
TCAAATCTCGTTCAAGGCAAACAATTCAATACACCAAACACTTTTTTATTCACCATGAATAAGTTGCGATAAGTCACAGATAAGACAATGAAAGCATTTTACAGAAAATAGTAGCGGTTTGAGTGTAAAAGGCACTGAGAATTATGAAAAAAAAATCTCCACAACAAAGATAAAGTGTGACGAAGGAGGTAGGGAGAGAGGGAGAACTAGATGGTCTGCTATTATAGTTCTAAGTAGTGAAATCTATCCCACTAGGAACACATCCAAAAGAAGAAGAATGGGCACTTTCCTATGGATAGAGATGAAGAGGATAAACATCACCATTTGCAATGTTGGGAAATAGATAAAACTCAATGCAATTACCATGAGCAAGAAAAAAAAAACAGTACAGAAGATAAATGTACAAAAGAAGCAGAATTTTATACAAGTTCACTCATTTGATACTACATCCTGTTGTCGTCACTACAAACTTTGTTATGGCTTTTCTAGGATTTGATTATGACAAGGTCAACCAGCAACTAAGTCTGTGCAACACGTTTTCTTTGTAGGATAAAAAATAAACTCCAAACATAACATGTAATACATCCACAAAAGCATTTAACTTTAGATACACTTGAAAAAATTAAACATCCTTGAAAAGTGAACTTTGTTCTTGAATTCTTGATCAAACTAGATGAATCTCAAGTAATTTTAAACAAAAGCTAGATGAACATCTATATACTTTTATTTCCTTTTTGTAAATTTATTGAGAGGTTTAATGGAGAAGTATAGAGAGAAAATTGAGGATTTACATATGATATTTATTGATTTAGACAAAGCATATAATAAAATTTCAAGAGAAGTTCTATGAAGAGTTCTAGAAAAGAAAGGAGTTAATAATACTTATATTCAAGTCATTAAGGAAATGTATGCAGGAGCAATTGCTTGTGTTCAAACACAAAGTGGTTTGACCAAGTACTTTTCGATTTTAGTTGGATTACATCAAGGATCAACTTTAAGCACATATCTTTTTACTTTTAATTATGGATATTCTTACTAGATATTTGCAAGAGGATGCACCCTGGTGTTGCTAATGATATTTTTCTTGTTGATACGACTAGAAAGGGAATCGAAGGAAAGCTTAAATTGGAGAGGTCAATCATAGAGTCTAAAGTTTTTAGTTTAAGATAAGCATCCATATGCTTTGGGCATCTTCATGGAGGGTGAGTTTAGAGGATTGGCTAGGTTGACTTTATTGTGAACTAAAAGTTAAGGGTTTGAATAATTGAAGAAACTTTTCCACTAATGTAGTGGTAAGGCTGCATAAATCTAGCCCTCTAAACATTCATGTCACAGAGCAAACAACATATGATAATATATAGGAACTCAGATCCATGCTTGCAAGAGCAAGAGAAAGAGAGAGAGAGAGAGAGAGAGAGAGAGAGAGAGATGCAAAAAGAGGGAGAGACATGATGGTGGTTGTGATGATGATCATGTATGAATTAGTTCAAGATGCACCTGTGAAAGATGCAAAAATATTACCATTGTTTTCATCCTAACATAATAATAATACCATTGCCTAAAAAAATTGAACCATGCATCTCCCACTTTCGTATGCATATTTGGCTTATATCGAATTAACAGAGGGATCAAGGAATGCTTATATGTAAATAACTGGCTTACAACCCAAATTTAGGCAAATGAAATGTTCAATCATAAAACAGTGATCAACTCAAATTTATATCTGAAAGCCTTGAATTTTTCTGGTAAACTTCCAAAACTAGTTAATACAAAGGATTGTCTTGTTTGAAAGCATAAGATATAATAAATATAGCAAATATTGATTCAAAAGTGTCAACAATACGGAAAGTTGAAACTTATTCAATTAAAGAAAAACATTACTTTTGCAATCAAATGGTTAAAAATAGAAAAAAATAAACATGAACATACTGATTTTAAATAAATTATTGGGTTTAAATTAGAAGGATAGACAAACTAGTGCAGAAAAGAATGATAACCATATGTCCAACAAATGCCACTTCACAATATACAAAATATTTGCAAATGATCGACATTATCTAACAGTTACAGAACAAACTGAACCTCAACATGAAGAGAAAGCTTATCGATCTGCTCACTGTATTGTGGCAATGCTTGAACCATTTTTTGCAAATCCCTAGTTGACAGTTCGCCACCATCTCTGCATAAAACTTGGGTGAGAAATATGCAGCACATAATATCCATTCAAGCATGCTTCAAATTTATGTATAAAAAGGTTGGTAGTATCGGCTGGGAGAAATTACTTTTTGGACTATTATTAAGATGCATGTAGTGCATCCATTCTTCAAAAAATCCAACCGTAAGGTTAACAATTAGCGGTGTGTCATCTCAATTACAGTCCAAATGCTTGCACAAAATTTACAAGGATTTCACTAAGAGCGTTTTACAAGAATTAACGCAATACAGGACTTCGACTGTAGTGTAAACCAAAATATCAGAAAAAAAATGCTATCTTTACATGCATGTATGATTTTGTTTGCACTGCAGGTGTGACTATTAACTGACTCTGATTTGCTCTTACGCAATGTTTCGCATGAAAAATTATCTTACAAGTGTATCTCCATTTTCAATGAGCACTTTAAGCACATGCATATTTGTCGCATCTATATGCATATGCTTGTTTTTTGAGAGATGACAACATGACAAAAAAGGCATAAGCAATAGAAGGTAGAGCAACCACTTGTCTGTTTAGGAGAAGAGCAATTACTTATCTGTTTAGGACAACATCAAGCAACCAACTACTACAAAAGCCCAAAGTGATGAATAAGGTGCAACCAAGGCTTTATAGCCAAAGGTCTAGTGATGCATTTAGATTTTTTTTGCATTATTTTTGTTTTGAACAATATTAGTTGTATTTTCTATTTTTTGTTTTATTTTTATGCTATCCAATGATGGTGGTAAATCCAATGATCATGGTAGGAAAAGGTTTGGGTTATGCTTACCTTGGGTTTGCTGGCTTTGGGGTCCACCTTGTCCTTTGGGTTGTTTTTTGGTTTCAAGAGGGCCTTGGCTGTTTTCGGTTTGAGAATTAGCTGTTGAAATTCTAGTGGTGCCAGCTCATTAATATCTTGTGGAGGTGTAGCTCATTATGAGCTAATGTTTAGCTTTGAAATTAAAGAAAATTGGAACAAGATTTGATGAGTGGATCTTGCCCTTTCATCTCCTTGATGACTCTTGGGATGGTGCGGTTATCTGCTGGATTTCTCCCATGGTTTTATTTGGTTTCCTGCTGTCCCTTTGGTTTACTACCTAATTTATTGCTGTGGTCCCTTTTTTACCGTGAATTGAACTTACCTTTTGGAACTTGTGAAAAAACTGCTGGTTTCCTGTGCTTGAGCCATGACTTACTGCGTCTGTGACATTTGGAAATTGCTGACTAAATCCTGTTGGCTTTTCAAGTCTCCATTTATGGTAGAATAAAAGTTAATCTTGGGCTGTTTAGTTCCCTCTTTCCATATATATATGAGATGCTTTGAAGAGAATTGGGAGTGAATTATTGTGAGCAAATTGCTATTGACCTGCGGGTTATTGGAAAAAGCTTGCGAGCTTTGTCCGTCTTCTTTCTCATCCCTCCGGAAATTCCTGCGCTCTTTCCAACCTTTCTTATCGGCCTTCTAATCTCTTCGTCTCTCCGCAAGTTCCACTCCACCTGTATCTTTCTTCTAGTTCCGTTGGTAAAGTTTGTTGGCTGTTTTAGTGGATTTGTTGGCTGTTTTGGTGGCATTTGCTGGAGGGGTTTGGTAGGACGTTGGACCCCTTTGCAGTGGTGGACCCTTTGGTTTGCATATCTAAACCTTATTTTAATATATATTCCTACAATCGGTGCATGTGAGGAGTCCTCTAGTAGGATGTTCTGAGGATAGCGAGGATAGCTTTTATTTGTTTTAGTTTGTTTCTTTTGTTAACTTTCTTTTGCTTTGGCTTTGTTGGATGATCATTTATTTTCTATTCTGAAATTTAGTTGTTTATTTAGCCTATTTTGTTCTCCAAGTGGTGTCTTAAATTTCTAAAGAGCTAGTCTTGAATTTTTTTGTTCTCTCTTCGTGTTTTTGTTTCAAGTTGCATACATCATCTAGCTACCTACAAAACTATGGGTACAACCAATCCACGCCACCAATGATTCAATCATCAATTGCGATGATTGAATGCCATTTGAGGACTAAGTATTCCACCGGAAACAGTACGAAACATGATATTAGTAATCTCTCTCACTTAATAATCCTCAATTATTTTATTTACCTAGGATGCTTGAGCCATTAAAATTTTGAAATGGTGACCTTAAATACTATTTCACATAGATTAGCAAAAGAATTTGATAGGAGAAAGCAAAAAAATCATATTTCTTGTTACACTTCATTGAACTCAATTCAAATAAATATTCCAATCATGTTATATGAAACAAAAGGTACATAAAAATCCATATCTCTTAACCTCAAAAGCTATAGGACCTTTCATGTTTTTTTAGCCCCAAAAGTTACTGGAACATTTATCTTCATTTGCTTGGATCCAAAACTAAGTGAATAAACTCATTTTCCAACATAGGACCATATCCAAATAGTCCTCTATTAGACCCAAATCAAACGTGTGTTCTTTCCTCCTGTTTGGCCTCAAAGCTAAAGATTATGTACTCAATCAGAATGAGTGGATGATTTCCCTTAAATCCAAAATTCTTAGATCTTTTGTCTTGATTTTGAGCTGCAAAGCTATAGACCAAGTCTTAACTTTACTTGCTTACCCCAAAAAAGCAAGTACCTTTCTCTATCAACCTAAAAACCAAGGTTTTTAGGCCTATATATTTGACCCATTTAAGTACGTGAACTTTCGTATTAATACTCAACCTCTAGATGGCCTTTAGAGAAAATGGTGAATTATCTCATTCATCCTAATTAAATTAAATTAAGCTTTTTGTCTTTTTAAAAGTCTATTATCTTGGAATTCAACTTACCCAATTAGATAAATTCCACTAAACTCCTAGTGAAACCCTTATGTTTGTCTTACTCAATTAAGCAAATTTCACTCTTATCCAAATACTAAGATAATTTATTAAAATTCTTAAAAAATACGTATGTTTCTTTTGATGCAATGATGTGTCAATCCACCATAAAAGGTAGAATGCCCATGCTATCAATCTCATGATATCATGAATGATAGAATTATCTCAAAACAAACAGTTATTATTCAATGGATATTTTGAAACCTTCAAAAATATGAAACTAAATTAAAATTCAAATAAAAATTTTAAATCATAAATAAATTTAAGTAAAACTACCCCTGTATTAAAATTAACTCTTCTTCTTTTCCAGAATAACACAATACATTTAATAATAGTGTGACAGCCACACGATCAAGTACACACTATATGCACAGCCCCTTACGCATCATAGGACTGGGATTTCTTTTTCTGCGCAATGGTTGTAATGCTTACAGTGAAATTGCTGTTTAATTAATTATATGTGTTGTGAGTAAGTGCCCTTAATTGTTAAAATAGAAATATCTACCTTTTTTTGGTGCATGTGGCCATGCCCAAATGAGGTAAATAAATTAAAAAATTATATAATAATATTTTCTCATACACTATAACCTTAATAGACATGAATAACAGGTTACAAAAATCAGCTTAGCACTATAGTGCTAAGCAATCTGTGTTGTGATGTTGAACATATATTATATGCTTTTTAATTCTTAATTTTGTAGGAAAGAATAATTTTATTTTATTTTTATAAGTTTAATTCATCCATAGTTTTAAGAAATCATATAGGCATTTGAGATATAACAAAGGGAATGTTAAACCAAAAAGCTGAGCTTCGAAGTGAGCTTCGATGCATCAAAAGTCAAAGTTTGAAGACTTACATGCCGCATTTGAAAATTCAATCGAGTTGTACAAGACAAGCAACTCAGTTGTCTTTTTTTACTTTGCTGGTTATAAAATAATATCAATATTATTTTGTGGTTGATTACTGTGAGTGTCTAGTTTTTATTTTGAGAACATATTAAAATTGCATATTTTTCTTAGATTTCTTTTGTTATTTTGCTTGAGGGTGGGCTTGGAGATTTTATGCAGTAAGCTCATACAAAGTTATGTTTTCTACTTATTAAAAGAATAAATAACCTTAAAATCCATCATAGAATAATATTTTCAAATATACTTGCATAGCTTATACAAAAATAAGCAAACTAGTTTAAAACTAAAATGAAATACAAAACCTCCTTATAAAATTTAGTATGTAAATTAGTATTTGACTAATTACTTATCCATAAGGATATGCTCATAAATAATAAACAAACCCGTGTTTAACTAACAAATATCACATGTATAACCTTATAAGTCACACAAAGAAATTAGAATAATCCATCAAGGATTAGATAACTAAAAAACTATATCATGAGTCAATATATACATTTCCTTACGGTCATACATCTTAGCTTAAGCCGTTAAGCTATAAATCCTCTTTACAACAACAATACCAGCAAGCTTTTTATCCCACTATGTGGGGTAGGCTACATGAATCTTTTTTCTCCATTGTGTTAATGTTAATAGTCAAATTCTCCTAATAAATAAAGGTCATTTCTAATATTTTCTAACCAAGTTTTATTAGGTTTATCTCTACCTATTTTAACATAAGTCCAATCTGATACATCTACTTTCCTAACCGGGTCATCGGAAGGCCACCGTTTTATGTGACCAAACCATCTAAGGCAACTCTCTCTATCTTCCACTGGAGCAACTCTAACCTTTTCACGTATATGCCCAATTCATATCTTCTCTTTAAGAGTAAAGCCACTCATCAATCTGAGCATCCTCATTTCTACAACACTTAACTTAATATTATGCTTATCTTTTAATGGCCAACATTCTGCACCATACAACATTGCAGGTCTCACCACCATATTATAGAATCTTCCCTTTAGTTTGAGGGGGACTTTTCTATCACACAACAAGCCTGATGTATATACATTGAGACCAGGAATGCATAATTTAAAAATGCTTAAGTGGAATGAGTTGGCTGTCCTTCCAAGGCAAGATTGTAAAAATAGAGGTGACTTAACTTTATGCAAGGTTCTAAGTTTGAAAATTCTTGCATTTTGGAAGATTTAAGTTTGAGATACTATTTACCGATGGTTCACATCATAAATCTAAATCTAATATCTAAAACTAATATTTTTTTAGTTACATCATAAATCCTCACCTTCCTAGCCATTTCCTCAATCTTATATTATTGGAATAGAAGCCTAACCTTTTAAATCAAATTGATCAACTTAAACATAAATTTAACCTCAAATATAAAATCCAATATATAAGATTGTATCGAATATCTTTAAGTTTCTTATAATCAAACATTCCTAGTTTCTTCCTATGACTTCTACTTAATAATTTTAAGTTAAATCTTTGGAATGAATTTTTTAAAATTATTAAAAATATTATTCAATATTTTGATAAACAAATATAAATTATTAATTTAAACTAAAGTTTTCTTAAAGGCCAAAATCCTTAGAATGTAATTAACCATAGCGGCTTATCCTTATGGAGAACATGCATCCCAAATAAAATAAACTATATTCAATCATATAAATTGTGCAAGGAAAAATATCTATGCATATGAAAATAAAATATAATTTTGATTATTGAGTCTATAATGAAATAACACTTTTATCCTTTAAAATAATGTATTATATTTTATATTATATTAGAACACAAAATATTTCAAGTCCATTAAGGATAAAAAAATTTCTCATCAAAACACACCCCGAACAAGTTTGACCTAGCGAGAAACTTGCCTCAATAGACATCGACTTATGAAGGTACCCACCTCATGAGGAACTCACCTTAAAAGAAGGATTCACCACAGTCAAGGCAACTCACCTCTTGTAGGGAACCCCTAGTCCAAATTATAAGAGATATTCACCAACCCTATAGTAATAGTCTCTTCAATCATGCTTATTCCCAAATATAAAAAAAAAACTTGCTCGAGATACTCACCCGAGGAACTTCATCCAAGAGACACACATCAAGAGCACTTTTTGTACTCGCTAAAGGCAATTAAAGCCACGTCAGAGATGACTAGCCACATGTCCGTAGAAGCCAAATTATATATTTATTCAATTATTCCTCAGGCGTATCCTCTTATGTAACCCTCTCAAATCTATAAAAGCATTTTTGGAACTTGACTAATATTATGCATATTATGACTTTTTTACTATTTACAGAAAATAATTGATTACAGAGCTTTTCTCATTACTCACCCACACATCCTTCTCTTCCTTTGCTCTACATGTTTGATGCGGGCAGGAAATATAGGGGGGCCTATATCTCTTGAACCCACATGGAAAAGGAAAAGGAGACACAAGAAGAAGGAATTACTTAGAGATATTAGAACAAACTCTTACATTTCAAACCTAAAATAAACTTAGAAATAAAAGACTTACAACTCTTTAAAATTTAAACGACTAGCAAACAAAATGACACCCTAAAATTGCTTCATAATTAGAAGAAGGATACAGGTGGAGTGGCACTTGCGGAGAGACAAAAGAGATTAGAAGCCGAGAAGAAAGGTTGGAAAGAGCTCGCAAGATTTCCGGAGGGGATGAGAAAGAAGACGTACAAAGCTCGCAAGCTTTTCCAAGCAAACCCGCAGGTTATAGTTTTTCAAAAAATAACATTTCATTTCATTTTTTAAACAATACAAACCATCTCATATATATAGGTATGAGAAGAGAATATGAAAAGACTTGGCATTTAATTCACACACGAATCCAAGCACACACAAGCATGGAAATCCCCCCCATGCATTCACGGAAAACAACCCAACCCAGGAACCGAAGGAGACACCACGGGAGCCGAAGAGGCCACACGAAACCAAGGCGCCAAAGTCACGGGAAAACCCCCAGGCTCGGAAAAACAGCAGCCCACCGTGGAAGCCAAGGAGCCACAGCATGGGAAACAACACTTCTTGGAATTCCAAAGGCCGGTTTGGAATTTCAAGAGACAAACATAATTAAAGACATAAAAATAATAAAAATTACATTTAATAAAAAGATAACTATGAACTAAAATGTTAGCTAATAATGAGCTAACCATTAGTTCAATAAGTGAACTAAAGATCAGCTCATAAATGAGCTAAAATTTAAGCTCAATTTTGATTGAGCTTGTAAACTCGAGGGAGGCCAAAATTGATTTATTTTGGACATGAGTTGACCCCCCACCTTTGTCTACATCAGACTCCCCTTCTTGAGAACTCTTCTACCAATGAGTTAGCTGTTGGTTCTCTTGAGGAGGTGAATACTGCGCATCCAGCTCTTTGATCTTATCTTCAAATTTCTTCAAAATTTCTTCTTGTTCTTTCTCGAACTATTGTTGTAGATATCTTTTCCACTTCTCGAATTTTTGATCACATAAGAGCATGTGATATTGAAGCTTGTATAATCGGTCTTGAAGCGGATCTGTTGAATCACCATCTGTAGGAATCCAACTGTCTAACAGAAGAGGGACATCAGGGTTATCATGATTGTTTTCCTCCATGAATGAAGCCATTTTTTTGTTATTTTTCTTCTTCTTTTTTTGACTCAAAAAAGGACTCCAAATCTTAACCAAAACTTAGACTCACAATAAGACTCATGACACGACTTGACTTGACAAAACAAAACTTGCCAACCAAATCTAAAACTTGACGAACAAAAATAAGACTTGACAACTAAAACCTAGGACTTCCTAACTTGCTCTCATACCAAATGATGCGGGCAGGAAATATAGGGTGGCCTATATCTCTTGAACCCACATGAAAAAGGAAAAGGAGACACAAGAAGAAGGAATTACTTAGAGATATTAGAACAAACTCTTACATTTCAAACCTAAAATAAACTTACAAATAAAAGACTTACAACTCTTTAAAATTTAAAAGACTAGCAAACAAAATGACACCCTAAAATTGCTTCACAATTAGAAGAAGGATACAGGTGGAGTGGCACTTGCGGAGAGACGAAAGAGATTAGAAGCCGAGAAGAAAGGTTGGAAAGAGCTCGCAAGATTTCCGGAGGGGATGAGAAAGAAGACGGACAAAGCTCGCAAGCTTTTCCAAGCAAACCCGCAGGTTATAGCTTTTCCATAAATAATATTTCATTTCATTTTTTAAACAAAACAAACCATCTCATATATATAGGTATGAGAAGAGAATACGAAAAGACTTGGCATTGAATTCACACACGAATCCAAGCACACACAAGCATGAAAATTCCCCCCATGCATTCACGGAAAACAGCCCAACCCAAGAACCGAAGGAGCCACCACGGGAGCCGAAGAGGCCGCACGGAACCAAGGCGCCAAAGCCACGGGAAAACCCCCAGGCTCGGAAAACCAGCAGCCGGCCGAAAATCCAAGGGCTATGGCATGGAAAACAGTAGCCCACCGTGGAAGCCAAGGAGCCACGGCATGGGAAACAACACTTCTTGGAATTCCAAAGTCCGGTTTGGAATTCCAAGAGACAAACATAATTAAAGACATAAAAACAATAAAAATTACATTTAATAAAAAGATAACTATGAATTAAAATGTTAGCTAATAATGAGCTAACCCTTAGTTCAATAAGTGAACTAAAGACCAGCTCATAAATGAGCTAAAATTTCAGCTCAATTTTGATTGAGCTTGTAAACTCGAGGGAGGTCAAATTGATTTATTTTGGACATGAGTTGCCCCCCCCCCCCTTGTCTACATCAATGTTTAACTAGACTCACCAATAGGCTAAAGGTGTCACCCATGAATAATTTTGAATCCAACATCCTCTTAGATGCGATAAGCATGATTTACGAATCAATGTCCGTGACCAGAAGTGGAGTACTACATGAAGCAAAGAAACAAGATGAAGAAGCATAAGGGAAGATGAAGAACCAAAACTTCACAATCAATCGCAATTTGATTGAGATGGAGGAAAGACTAGGAAGAATTATCCAAAAGCCATTGAAGTGGAACCAGAGGGAGGCCCCAAGGGAGCGCGCATTTGAAGGATCCTCAAATTTAGTGTTTTCAAAAGGGAGATCTAGCGTTAAGGCATTAGCATCGACACTCGTTGCAAATGAGACTAACTACCACATCAGCAATGGAAAAATCGACTCCCGCACCCAGGAGAGTTGAGAGCCATGATTGAACAATGCATTCTCCAGGGATATCATAGAAACGAGGATGCCAACAAGGTTCAATATGCCCCACCTAGAGTCATACGAGGGAAGATCGGACTCTCTAACCACATTGCATACTTTAAGTCGGCAACCTCACTAATGGACATTAATGATATGCTGAAGTATAAGTTATTATTCACCACCTTCAAGGTGTCCGCTCTCTGGTGGCGCTCGTTCTTGCTACTAGGCGTTATCATATCCTTTGTTGAGTTCAAAATGATTTTCTTCACGCAATTTGTAAGCACCCAAATACCTCTGAAGAACTCATACGCTTTCCTAAATATGTAATGGGAGTCAAGCAAGTAACAGAGAAACATCAATGTCAGATTACAAAAGGATATGCTAGCGATCAAAGACTTTTAAACTAGCTGTTGCCCAAGCGACTTTAACCTAAGGCCAGAGAAAAGGGACATTCAAGTAGGTACTTAGTTTACAGTAGCCAAGTTGGCAGACTTACTAAAACTCGCCAACAATCACAACAATGTTAAAGAGTACAACAACTTCGCTAAGTCCTATTCAACAACTCACCCCACTAGTTTACCCATGAGGCAAGAACATTGATGTAGGGGGGAGGGGCGGTGGCCCTTCGGTTCCTCCCCTTGGCTCTTTCCCGTGGCTGATTCTTTCCCTTCCTGGCTGCCTGTTCCGGTTCCCCTTGTGGCTGCCTATTCTGATTCCCATTGGTTGTCTGTTCCGGTTCCCTTGGTTGCCCGTTCCTTCGCCCTTGGCTGCCTGTTCCTGTTCCCTGTGGTGCTCGTTCCTGACTCCCGTGGTTGCCTTTCCGGTTCCCCGTGTCGCTCTTCGGGTGTTGCTCCTGGACAGCCCCTTGGCCTTCTATTTTCCCTTGTTTTGATTAGTTAGGTTGGAGGAAATTTGGACTGTTTGGCTGCCCCTTTTCTCTTATAAATATAAGATGTTTTGGTGCTTAAAAAGAGATTTTAGAATTTTTGGAAGAAACCTAAGGGTTTTCTTTGATAGCTTGCGAGCTATATATCTCCTTCTCCTTCTTCTAGGATAGCTTGCGAGCTATGCCTCTCCTTCGTCTCGGCTTCTTACCTCTTTCTTCTCTCCGCAAGTTCGACGTCATTTGTATCTTTCTTTTCGATCAGGAAAAGCAGCTTTAGTTGTTTTATGTTTAGTTTTATGTTCTAATCTTGTGTCATTTTATGTTATAAAGTGGTATTTTGTTATGTTTAAAAGTGTTTAAAGTGTTGTTTGTCATTTTATTTCAAGTTATAAGGAAAGTATTTATTTTTTTTTTTGTGACCAAGGTTCTCCTATTTGTTTTGGGAACTTTTGGTTGCATCAAACATTCTCAACACCTTGAGCACAATGGAAGTATAGGACGGAGCAGAGGTAGCGTGTCCTGCGAAACCTTCCTACAACAACCAGTGAAGGGCGTCTCTACCAAAAATACTGTTGATGATCATGGGCCCGCCTACCGCACAAAAATTGATTTAACTAAAGACGGAAAAAATTTGTAAAAAAAACATCAAACTAGAACAAATAAGATTAAATGCCTACCCCTCTCCCCCTCATTAAAGTTATAACCACCCAAAACATGCACTTATTTTACAACTTCTAACCAGGGAAAGCCCCTGAACTCAAATTATATTTAGCATCTTAGGCATATAGTCACCATTATTCCAGGTATACTCAACCAAACAATAAAAAAATGGAAACTAAATCTCAAAAGACAGAAAGATAGTGTAAATCATTATCATCATTAGCCTTACCATAACTTTTTGGAGATAGCTTTAAGAATTCTCATTCTATAGTTTTCCCAATTAAGTATTGCATCAGATGTTACATCTATTTTAAGGAACTCTATTTCTACAAATTTTATTCACCCTATTATGTGCTTCAAAAATTCGCTCTAGCTCTCCTAAAAGAATTTTTGCATTTTTTGGGTTTTCTAGAAAGCACATTAAAAAGCAGATGAGACACCAAACAAAAAATTCTCCCTCACTTTCTGAAGACCGAAGAATCTAGTTCCTAGTTTTCCATAAGCACAAGGGCCTATGATTAATAACCCCTCTTGGTGACAAAAGAAAATTTTCGATTAAAGCTACTCGTTGTAAGCAAAAATGCTAAGGGTATAGAAATAACATTTTTTACTTAAGATAGAAAATATACCAGAGTAAACTTAAAGCAAATTGTGAGGGAGAATGTAGGAGCTAAAACGGGTTGACTTGTCGAGTTCGAATCCGATCCGAATCCAGTCAACATGAACCAGATTTGTTTAATTAACGAGTCAAAAACACTAACCTAAACCCGATTATTTAGTAACACGAATGACCCAAACCCAGCCCAAACCCATTTTTGGTAAAAAAACTAGAATTTATTAACTATTAATTTCATAATGTTTGATAAAAAAAATAAAAAGATTATACCCACAATTAAAAAAAATTAAGGAGAAAAGATATTAAACATATCATTCTCAAGTCAAAAGAGGGTTTGTGGGTCAACCCGAACCCATCCTGTTTAAAAAAAGGGTCTAAAAATCCAACCTGAACCTAACTTATTTATTAAACGAGTCAACCCGAACCTAAATTTTTAAGGACAGGTTGGGGGGTCAGCTCATTTATTGACAACTCTAGGAGAATAATGACAAAAATCAAAATCCATAGTTTCATCGTCATACGTTGTCATGAATATTGTTTTACTTAGTCGGTAGAGTTACTTGACCCAATTTGACCATACCAATGAGTTGTTTTCGTCGAAGATAACCATGTAGAACTGGGGCTTTTTAGACGATTGAAGGCACCACATGTTTTTTTAAAATGACACAGTGAAGTCAATCTTAGCTAATAGAAGACTTTATGCCCTATCAAGTGCATCATATTATTCATTAATCATTACTCAAGATTTTTTTTAGTTATTGGGGAACTTGCAGGCTCTAGTTGTGATCGTAATTCAACAGTTTTATTTTACAGTAAAACCACCAAGTCAAATGTGCCATTTGGCAAAAAAATCATCAAATGGAAAACAAATGATACATCCTTGCTAGAAGAGATTATATGAGAATGAATCATAAAGATAAGCTAGACAAGACATTGCTCTTTATGAGCTGAGGTTATTCTTCAATTTATCATCCTAAACAAACAGTTGCAGTGATGGATGGATATTTTTAAGTTTATTAGTAGATTTTACTAGCTAATGCTTTTATAATTCGAAATTTTTTGAGATCAAAACCCAAACTAATTTGTGTTGAAATTTGAGAGCATTTTGAAAGTGAGGTCCCCTACATTTGATAATTTTTATCAACATGGTCATCATCGAGGTTTGGAGCACTTTCATTTTTGTTGCATTTAACCCAGTCTATGTTAGCTTGTTTACTAAAGATCCAATCTATAACTAATACTTGCAACTGCATTTATGAGACAAAATATCACTATGAATATTGGGCTAGGTTATTTGATTGCATACTTACTAGATTAGAAAATTTTCTAAGGTCCATGACCTTCTTAGTCTACAATTAAACCTCAATGAATATTTTGAAATACAAGTTGTTGATAATCAAAGCACAGCAACAATGCTTGCCACATGACAGCCTCTTTAATTATGGAAAAGGCCATAGATCTTTAAATATATGCCTGATTTCCTATACAACTTTTACAAACATTTTATTCACCTTCTCCAGAAAAAGATCTACTTTGAATTATTTAATACTCAAAATCAAATTTCAAATTTAAGCAATTACTACCTTGAATTGTGAATCTGCGCAGCTTTATTTCTTGATATGAAGTTGGTCATCTTCTCATGAAGCCTTTCACTAGCCTGGCAGACACTTAATTCCTAGGATTCAACTTCATATTTCTATATTAAAAAAAAAAAAAAATTTAGTCATCAAACTCACATCTGCTATATGGGAATGCCTAAGCTCAACCCAGATAGGATCATGATCCTCCAAAAGAACCTCCTTCTTTTCAGATGTTGACCCTGTTTTGCTTGGCACCTAAATATGCTAATTCATATTCAGTGAGAAACACATCAATGAACAACAAAAGAAGGGAAAAAAAGGCAATGAAACAAAAACAAAAACAATTAGGTATACCTCATGAACAAATTTGTTTCCATCCATATTTAGTAAATCATGGCACATAGCATCATAAGTCCATTCATGAATAATTGGAGCAATCTACACATTGTTCACGAATGAATAACTAAACAGATGAAGCAAAGCATATCGAAGTTATCAAACAGTCAAACTATTACAAAGAACACATGTACCTGGTCGACTGATCGGTCTAAAATTAGTAATTCGCAGGTCTCTGTTTGTGGGAAATCAGGAATTGAAGACTTATATTTGGCAAGACAATGCCAAACAATAGCAGCAAGCTTTGTTGGGATTAAATCACGAACACTTGTCATGGTCGAAGCATCTAAGCTTGACTTAGCAGCACGATAGCGAACATAAGGAAATTCCTATAAGGAATTGGAGAGAAAAAATAAATAAATTAAAATTCTCAGTACATCTCAAGTGTTCAGACTGAAATGCTATCACAATACAAATGTTTTATTAAGCAAAAGATTCCCGTACATGATTTTTAGTTGAAGAAGATTCCTAAAATGAAAGAAAAGCTTAAGAAAGAATTACTAACAATTAAAAAGAGAAAGTATACTCCATAGTCATCAACCAACTTTTTTGTAAATGCTTTATTAAATAATTTTTACCATTTTTTCCTATTAGGAGCTGCACTTTGTGCTGGAAGTAAACCAACATTTTGAAAACCCAAAATGAGCTTAAAAATAAAACTTCATGACTTCCAAATTCAATATCTGTATAAAAGATGCTTCTTAAGTCAAATAAACAAAACAAGCCCTAATATTTTATGAGCAATGCTGGAAAGTTTTCAGATCCTCCACATCACCTCAAGCTATCATAGAACATGGCATTAAACTGAAGAAATCTGCCCCGAATGTTGTAATTTTGAGAATTGAGGGGCATACTCGATGCATGAAACTCACTCCAATGCAAATCACAGGAGGAGTTGAAGAGCACAACTTTTGAAACTCCTTGCATGACAGAGAAGTTTTTTCCATTACTTCAATTACCCATTGATCTCTAGATCAGCTTGGAGGCAACATCACCGCCCCCACCCTCTTAACTTCAAGAATCATCAGAATATTATTCTTAAAGAATAATAGTAGGGTAAAATATTTAAGTTTGATTAAATAAGATAACCGTTCAAAAGGATATTTTCAGCGGGGTCAACACAAAAAAGTTATCTACGTATCAAATCAGTAATAATAGGAAGCAACTATGATTCATCAACAACTTCGAGAAAAGAAAAAGAAAATAATTCAGTTAAACCGCATGAGGAAAATAGTAGATTACAAATTTTCAATACTTCCCTTGCCCTCCACATATCATCAATAGTAAATCATTTAATTGGCAAGAGATGATTTCTCAAAATGTCAATCGTAAGAACTGCTACAATTATACCTTCAAGGAAGCAAATACTGTAGCAATACGTGTCGCAATTGTTTGTATGCTGGCATTGTGTGCCAGAGAAATTTCTGCAGTATCGCCAAACAACTCTTCCAAAGCCCTCTCATGATCAGTAATGAAGGCCTGCAAGTGCAAGTAAACAGGCAAGTTGAACCGATCTAATTAATATGAAGACCATCCACGGCTAATAGGCTAAATTAAGTGAAGCTTTAATGAAATCTATCTAAACGCCAAGTTCACGCACATTAAACATACAAAACATGCACAGAATGAATCAATAAAGCAAGTGAATAAAATAAAAAAAATAGGAAAATAGAGGACTATGAGCACCTGACTATCGATGGCAAAGTATTCCAAATTCATCTGCAATTGTTCATCAAAAAAGCAGAAATTAAGTACAAATAAGAGACCATTTCCAGCAAAGAAGCCAACCGTCCTAACTAGTAAAAAAGCGAAATGTAACCGTATAAGATGAAATCAAAGTGGATAATTTTAACCTCACTCAATGCAGATATGCGAGGTCGTACACTTGCATCACTCTTGATGTGAATGACCAACTCCTTAGATATAGGTGAACTGAAGAACACAAAAGCTCTGAAACAAATAAAATAGATAAACTAAGTATCGCAAAAAAAAAAACGCTTCAATAAGTATCTTTGCATCAAAACCATACTGATAAGCATACCTTTTATACAGAGGTGACTTTCCTGACATGTCTGATAAGAACATAACTACACTGCATGATAAATTAATAAATGATAAGAACAAAAAATAAGCCTTCAGCTTAAATACATTTTGTTGTTCCTACATCCTATAAGAGTTTGATTGTCCAAGGAACTTATAATTTAGTAAATAATATGAATTCGCTTGTAGTTGAAGATAGTTGACTAATGAATTAAGAAATGGCATTTGCTCCTCCTAGTTAACCTTCCTTCTCCTAACCATAAAATTTACTCATGTTTTCTCTCTCTGCCTCTCTTCTATTTAGGCATCCAATCTCCTTGCCTTACCAATCAACTTCTCTTAATCATATTGATTCACTCAAATGGAGCCAGGTCCTCTCTTCTCGACAAATCAAGGTATCAAAGTCCATAATAATCATCAATTTTGTTACAGTAACTCTTTGTTACGAGGTCATGTTGCGAGGTCAAGCATTAGGGCTTCCAAGATATCTATAAATTATATCTAGTCCAACAACCAGGGGTGAATTTAAGAGAAAAAGACCAAAATGGTCCCTCAACTCTTTTGTGAGAGGCCAAAATGGTCCCCAACTCTTTTGAGGTACCAATTTGGTCCCTCAACTCTCCAAATTGGACCTATTTGGTCCTGCTATCTAATGTTAAAGTTGATGTTGCTAAATATGACGGTAATTTGGATATTTTTAATTAAAATATTTAATAAATATAATTTTTTAGTAATTATAATTTTTGTAAAAAAAATGTTATTAGACTTTTCTTTAATTCAAAGATTTCTCAGTTCCACCTATAAACCATCCAAATAAAGCGTCGAAACCAGCAAAGTCATGAAGTAGTATAACATTAACTGCGAGACGACTGTTGACTATAATTAAATTAAATTTAATGTGTTATTAATTTAATTGCATGTTAAGTACTAGTTATTTATTAATTTTAATTTTAATTATAGTCAACAATTTATAATGATAAAAAATTTAATCAGAAATTAACTTAATTGTTAAATAATTTAATTACTAATTATAATTACTAATTATAATCTTATTTATTAAATAACTTATTTAGGTGCTAATTTAATAAGTATTTGATATATAATAATATTAATAAATATCAAATTAATTAATTTTTTTAATAACTAATTATTTAACTAATACTCATATTAATGAATTAATTAATTTTAAAGTATTCTTTAATTAGTTTTATTATTAATTATATTAATAATTATCTCATTAATCTAGGGTTTGCTTTTCATCTTCTCCATTTTACTTTCCTAGACATTTCTTCGTGTGCCTCACGTACTTCGCGTGAAGTGAAGTTTGACTAGTTGAAGTAGTGTGTTGAAAGAGTCCCTAAATAAGCTTTTTCGTCTCCTTTGATGTCGGATCGGAAGTCACGACGGGAGCTGTTGCAAAGTTAACCATCTTTATCCCTTTTGTGAGCTTTTTTGGCCAAATCTCGTAAATCTGTCGAACCACAGGATTTAGTAAATCTGAAATTTACAGCAAAAAGAGGAAAATAGAGGATTTATTCTACTGTGAAATTTATGGGCCCTCAAATCCCGTTTGGCTTCAAACACTCACTAGGTTGCAAGAGTGGTAGTCGACGAGTGTGCGGGGCACTAGATTGAAGCTTTTGTTCACGCACGCTGCACTGCAAGATGTGGGAGTCCAATGAAAGTTGGGGTCTCGACGTTACTAAAGGGTTCGAACAATTCACTTATGTGCATAATGAAAAGCTTATGCATTTTTTTTCTAATTATTCCTCCATAGTTTGTTCTGTAGATTCAAATTTACCGTTAAAAGTTAACGATAGAACTAAATAGGTACCGTTTTCAGGAGTTGAGGGAGTAAATTGGTCTCTCAAAAGAGTTAGGGCCTATTTTGATTCCTCCTAAAAAGTTGATGGGCCATTTTGATCCTTTTCTTGTGAATTTAATATAAAACAAAGAGATTATAGATCAATCAATAGATGTAAGCAAAAGAAATTAAGGATCAAATCATTATACAATGCATGAGTTCAAATCACATTATTTCAATAGTTGCAACCAAACCAAGAATCAATAAAAAACTTTCAAGTTCCAAGGTCTTAGAATCAAATCAAAATCCAAAGTAACTAGGAACAAATCACGTCTACTTTGTATTATATTTGGTTCTCAAATTCATTCCCTATAATAGGAAACAAAGTGTATGTGCAAACGAGGCCCAAAAACAAATTACAAATTAAAATTTTTAACACAAACTGATGTACTATGAGCCATCTAATTGGTCCTTAATCATGAGTTCTTGTGTTTCTCAGTTTATTCAGTATTCTATAATGTTACGATTATAGCATTCTAATTTGTTCAATTGTTATTTGTTATTAGATTGCACTGCACATGCGATTGTAGCTAGTAGTATTCATGGAGAACTAAAAAAATCTTTCTTATTCATTCAAAATATTTGATGCAAGTCAATACATAAACTAATCTACTAAGAAAATAAGAAACTAGCCTACATTAAAATAGGAAAAATATGCATACTATCTAAATAATAACATTTCAAATTTGAATATATACAAAAAAAAAATTCCAGCAAACAATCCTGATTTCCTTCCTTGGCATGAATCTATGAGATCCTAATTTCCTTGACATGAAACGATGAGTTTCAATTCTTGGATGTAAAAAATAGAGGGCTGCATTAGGTAGTCAACAATCAGTGTAAAACTTTTTGAATAATCATGACATGAATCATTTAATACATTTTGTTAATGCTATGGCATCCCTAGAAGATAAGCGTTATATGACTTGAATACAATGAGAAGTGTGCAAGGGTTGTTGTACCAATGTCCAAGTACAATGTTAAATAAGCAATGTTTCTCACATCATAGACAGATACGAGCAAAGAAACTAGCCCATGAAACTAGAATTAGAATAAGAACTTAGAATATAGCTTCTGTTATATGCAAATGAGTAGAATTAATGGATATTATGATTCATATGAAAATAAATATTCTATGCATTCACGAAACTATATGGGATTGAGAAAATGCTAAAGAAAATGATAGTTTAAGATGCAACTATGGTATTTAGTATGAGTCATATTAGAAATGGTACATGTGTGATTACAGATAAGAGTTTAAAGGATAAAGTTGTAGAATTTAATAGAATTGTAAATAAAATTAAACTTTTAAAGACTGTTGTAGATGTTAAGATTAATTAAGAGCCAATTAATGCTCCTAATTAACTCTCTCATTAACTCAAAAAATTTTCCTCCACAAATCCCTCATTTCAAATTCAAAACATTTTGAAATCTTTCCTAAATTAGCAAAACTATTTTAGGAAAGTTTCTATTTTTTAATTTAATTTGAATTAACAATTCAATTGGATTGAAAATAAATCTTTCCTTATGACATAACCCAAATTGAGAAGCTTTTATTGCTCCCATTAAAACCTCCCAGATCCATGTATGCCGCTGGCCACCATGTGAGCAATTTAGGATTTATTTCCTAAGTGCTTCTTAAGTTCATTTGGAAATAATTCAATTTATTTCTTTTGCTTGGGCCGAATTTTCCTTCTTGCCTTGTTTTAATTATTCCCCAATGCTAGAGTTTTAATTTAGGAAGAGCCTCAATCCAATTCAATCCCGTGAGTTTCTTCACGTAACAGCTTAGGAATTAAATTCCCCCTTATGTAATCCCCTCTTAATTATTCCCAAAACTCAGCCTTTAATTTGGAGAATCAAAATTTCCTTCCCGTATTCCCTGCTGGCCGAAATTCTCCCAGGTTTCCCTTGCTGATTTTCCTCTACTAATGTCTCCAACAGCTCACAAATCTTGAACTCTCTTGCTCCCTAAAACTGCAGCCGAAATTCTCAGCCATTGGTTTTGCATCCTAAGCACTTGGAGGTTCCAAAACCGCTGTTTGAATAGTGGAACCTGCTGTCCTGCACCGTTGGAAGTCTAAATTTGCTGTCCAGAATTCCTGTAGGCAAATTCTTCTCTGCTGTCCTCAAATTTCAGCAGGAATCCTCACTGTCCTATCCGTTCTACATCACTTGCTCTGCGCGCAATCATGCCATGCTTCCCCGATCTCTAAACTCTGAGACTATGAGTATAGTTGGATATGAGACCAAGAAGGCCAAACTAAGAGGATGGCTTCATGTTGTTTTAGTTGATGAAGCTAACCTTATGAATCATGTAATAGCAAGCAATCAAAGCTAAACAAAACACGAAATAAAATTAAAGAAAACATAAAAGGGATTTGGTTGTCATTGACTCATTAACGGAACACATCATTATATAACTATCGTAACAAAGTCTAAACTTTCCAGTTTAGGAATCAAAATCTGGGTAAGATGAGTCCTAACATAAATTAATAATTAAACAGTCTTACCAAGTCTAAATTCATAGATGTCAAATACAACCACTAGTAAAAAGCGGTATTTATGATCTAATTTACCGAAAATAATAAAATTTCTAATGTCATTAGCAATTCAGGTACATTAAAATGAGGTTTTCTTTCATTTGTGAATAACAACAAAGTTAAAGAAATATCATTGAAGAAAACCAGTGTTAAAGAATAATGAAAAGATGCGTGTGATCAGTGAAAGATTAAGTAAATGATAATAATCAAACATCAACTTTGAGTTAGACTTTTACTTTTCTTTGGTTGGCTGTATGAAGTAAATAGCATCCATTGATGGCATTGGTTGTCTTCTTTTGTAAATGTCTTCGACCACTGAAAAATGAAAGGAATAAAACGAAGTTACATACACCGCACGGGAGTAATATTACGGGAGTAAGATTACTTCCACGTCCTCAAATAAATGGGAAAAAAATCTAGGCAGGCATGAGATTTCCAAGAGCCAAGAGGAATTTCAAATTTTGAAGGATAAACTTCATTTTTAGAATTGACCTAAATACAGGTAGGGTTACTTTAAGGAAATGCAAGCGTGTAAGATTATTTCTTTGAAAATTGTAACATACATAAACATTTACTAATATGGTATAATTCAGGTAAAGATGCATTCAAGATGTGAAAGCTTGCAAATTTATTTTGATAATATTTTCTAATTAGAAGCATATGCCAGCAAGCATCAGAAGCTATCTTGAGTTTAGCCAAATCTACGTAGGCCTTAAGAAAGAGCAAATTCAGTGAGAATAACTAGCTATATTCTATGACCAAAAGGAAAAAAAAATCTGCAAATGGGTCTCCATTCACTTACATGAAATCCCTTCTTCAGTGATATTAGCCATCTTGCAAGAACATGATATGATTTTCAGTGTAAGCTTATCCATTATAAGTACCTACAACATCAATTATTATATTAAAAAATAATAAATATATTGAGATTTACCAGGTAAAAAGCATGGAATACCTAGGTATTCACTCAGTACTTCAATAACATGTATGGGCAAGTGAGGGTACAAACATCTTGGGAATAATCTTAAAAAAGTGCAAATGAGCGAATAAGTGTTGAAACTAAGATGCAACTAATTGAAGGCTTTCATGTAGAAAGTAAAATCCACAGATAACTAGAAAATAATTACATCCAAATATTGTCTGGATCAAAACATGCAAGTAAGCAACATAAAAAGAAGACGACCTGGTAATGAGAATCAGGCCAATATCCTAAGCATGCAATAAATACCATTAGTAATTACTAATAACTCCTAATTTTTACCATTTTCTTTCTTTGTTAAGTTCTGCTAATCTTCCAAATAAACAGTCCAAACAAAACGCCTATGATGGACCAGCTGAGCCGGTCTAGCCAATCAACCCTGCCCCAGCAAGGGCGACCGGTCTAACTGGTGGGTAAAAGAGCCCTGTAAGCCCCACTAGTGTAGGCGGAGGGCGAGGAGAGAGGGGACTCAAAGTGGATTAATTCTACCTTTAATTACTTTCCATAGAAAACCAAAGTTTGGAGAGAATTAGAAAGGTTTATTTAGGAAAAGAAGGCCAACTTGAATTCAAATTTGGGAGAAAATTAGATAGATTTATTTAGGAAAAGATGGCTGAAGCCACAGGATCTTAGAAGCCACATAAGAATGAAGTAATCTATTCTACATAATCAATAAAATTGTATTCACAGCCTCTGCATTTGGTTTTATATTTACCAGACGTCTGGCACTATATTTTTGTCAAAGAACCATTATTTATAAAATAAGAAATCTTTTTAATGTGAAACAATTAACGGAATTGTAAGATTTTATTAAGAAATTTATTTTAGCAATGAATTTATAAGATTAATGTTTCACTAAGTTATGAACTTAGGATTTCCAGTTTTCGTAGGTATTTACTTGCTTCTAGCATGCGATTACACAATAGATTAATAGAGCGATTCAAGACAATAACAAGACGATAGCAAGACAAATATGCAATTAACAATAATCCAACACTTAACAAATAGAACTTTCACCTTTGAGTTCCCTCTCGATCGCTCCTTGGAAGTAGGGTTAGCGGAGAATGAAGGTTAGCAAACCCAGTGATGCCACTGAAAGACAGAGGATGCCAGTGGTTTTGATCAACGAAGAGTTGGCCGGAGTTAGAGAGACAGGTGTTCATTCGGCAATCTTTCACGATCCTGTGGGTTGTTGCTCTTCGATAACGTCAGCCAAATTAAAGAGAATACACTCCACGTATTCTTCGACGGTGCCTTTGGATTCAAATCCAGGATCGAAGAAAGGTGATTGAATGATGTCAATTTCATCTTGAGAATTGTAAATGAATCCGTGATCAACTTCCGGATCCGCCATACATGGACATGGGAGGACTCTTTGTTGTGTGCCTTGGAGAGGGAGGCTCGGCGTTTGGTGGTCGGGAGAGGAGGGGCGGCGGTTTGGGCTAGGCAGGATGAGGGAAGAGATGGCTAGGGTTAGTGGAGGGGATTTGAGGTCTTAATTTCTCCTTTTTGGAATTAATTATCCAAATAGGGTAATTAATTAAAGGAAATAATGAGGTGAAGGGAAGAACTAGAATTCAAATGAGAGCTAGGGCCTCATTAGGAAAAACCATGGTGATGCCCATTAATGGGGCCGGCGTCTTCATGAGGGGAGAGAGGGATTATGGAGAGATTTTGGGAGTATCTAAATAGATCTTTGTATACTAGGAAAGTAAATAAGAAATCCAATTTAATTTATTGTTAAATCAGATTCATGACTTAAACTTTCCTTATTTGGATTTTTAAATAAGGAAAGTATTTGAAATTCAAATTTGAATTTCAAATGACTTAAATCTCTCCCTTAATTGCTTGCGTTAATTTAGGAAGGGAGTTGGAGCCCAAGTGATTGAATATATAATTAAATCAAATTTTGAATTAAATTCATATTTGATTAGATTTGAATGGTTTCCTAATTGGGTTTCATCACTTAGAAAGGTATTTGAAATTCAAATTTCAAATTGAATTCAATTAGGAAACTTCCTAAATGACAAGGGGTTAATTTAGGAAAGTAATGAAAGCCTACTTGATTTGAAAATCAAATTCCAAGGCTTGGCCTTGGGTTCGCCGGCGGGTGGGGATTCAATGGAGCTGGTGGCTTGGGTGATGGCTCCGGTGGAAGGGAGGTGGGGGATTTGGTGGGACGGGTGAGGGGAAAGGGGATCCGGCGGGCTAAGGGGAGGGGAAGACATGGGGGTGTCCAGTTGGCGGGTTGGGAGGTGGGGACGGCTAGAAGATAAGAGAAAAGGGGAAGAAAAAATTAAAGAACCAAGAGCTCCCATGAAGGGGTTTGTTGGGTAGTCTGTGTGAGCCTCTCCTAGGCTACTCCTCTCCTCTAGAACTCACAAAGAGACCATGAGCAAAAGCTAAATTTTTAATATCAATAATCATCATTCAAAATAACACAAAGACTAGACCTTTATATATAGGCCTCCAAAGCACAAAATGTAAAAGACACAAATGCCCTCAGGCTACAACATGACACAAATCCTTCATAGAGGTACAAGTGAAAAAATGAAAAAATAATTAAAAGAAATGCACTAAAACATTATAAAAAAAAACTATGAATCGTAGCCGTCGATCTACAATCCCGCCGATGGTAAGTATGTCGAACTCTTCGGTGGATGTCCTCATCATTTTTGGTTGCCAATAATTAGAGGCGTGTACTGAAAAGGGGAACTGAGTGAAATTTATGATGTGGATAGAGGTTAGTAAGTTTTTATTTATTTATTTTAAGCCTCTCTTTAGCTTTTTCTTTTATAAGGGGTAATTTAGAAATTAGTTTATTTTTAGTCCTCTAGGTTTTCTTATAAATACCTAAGTTTTATGTGAGGGAGGGAAGTCTTTGACGAGCATATTTTAAGGTTATCCTTTGAGAGTATTAGGGTGGATTCCTTAGTCTAGGAGAGGCAGGTGGAGAGGAAATCATAGTGGAGTCCAAGACTGATGTGAAACTACTAGGAGTTATTTTAGAAATTAAAGAGAAACGATTAAAGTGTTGCTCGTTACAAATTTAAAGCTAGCACATAAAATTCGAGTTAGGCATTCGAAAATATTAACTTGCTTAGGCCAAAGAGATGCAATTGAGATTAACCAAAACAGTTCATTCAAAATCAACGGAGAATTAAATGCAAAGTACAAGTAACAAAACCCAACATTTAACAACGAGAATTTCACCTCGTGGCCGTCTCACTCAAAGATTGGTAGGCTTTTGGCAGAGATAGAAGATCCAAGCGATGAAGGATGTTACCACTAGAGAGAGGGCGCCGAAGAACTTCGTCAGAGGAAAAGTAGCCGGTGGGGAGGGATGTCGTAAGTGGCCGTCGAGGCTCCAATTGTACTTTGAAAATTGTCGGTCGTAGATGCTTGCAAGGATCGGGACGACTCTCTCCAAGTACTCTTCCACGGTGGTTTCGTCTTCAAATCCTACGTCGAAGCACGGAGATCGTAGGATGTTGATGCTCCCGTCGGCATTGAACACAAGACCCCACTCAAGCTCCGGGTCCGCCATGCATGCTTGATGTTGGCAAATCTTTCAAAGAGACGAGCTTTGAGTGATGATGAAGGAGGAGCCTTGCGCCAAAAGAGGGGAGGATGAGGTATGAGAGGCCGGCGGGATCTCCAAGGGAAGGGGCGGCGGGTTCCAACAATGAGGGGGCTAGGGCTTGGGGAAATTAATCCTATTCAAATCCTCCCTAAATCTAAAATAAATTTCAGATCTAAGTGTATTTGGAGGGAATAATTTGAAGAGGATTTCAAAATTCAAATGCAATTAAGGGGAATTAATGAGCCCTTAATGGAGCCCATCAATAGAGAGTGGCCGGCAGCTTATAGAGAGGGGAGGGAGATTTTAAACAAAAGAAAAACTGAAATTGATTTCAATTTTGGAGGAAATTAGGAGGGAAAAGGGTTTGAAATTGGTTTCAAATTGAGGTGTCGTTAATGCCTTAATGGAGGCATCAATGTGGCTCCTCCAATGGTGAGGCCGGCGGCATGCTAAGGGGAGAGAGGGGAAAAACAAAGTGAATTGGTTTCCAATTTTAGAGCGATGACATGGAAATAAAATTATAACGATTCCAATTTAATTTAATTTAAATTTGGAATTCGTCATGAAAACTTTCCTAAATTGGAAATCCAAATTATGAAAGAATTTGAAATTTGAAAAGTCAAATTTCAAAGTTGAAACTAGTAGAAGGAGGGATTGGATGGGTGGGAGGCTTCGCCAACAAGTGACCGGCCGTGGCCTTTGGAGTTGGCCGGCGGCGGGCTCCTCTAGAGGCGGCGGCACAGAGGCTTGGGAGAAAGATTTGGGGGGGTGGTAGAGGAAAAAGTGGATGAAATACGATCGCGATGATAGAAGAATTAGCCACGAATCGAGGACTCTTCCAACGATTGGTGGGTCTTGCGGTTTGCTCCTCCTGAGCTATCTCCCTTCCCTAGCCCTCATGCAAGAAGAAGAAAAAGACAAGTAGTAAATTTTCATTCAAACATTCATTAAGCTCAAAATGATACAAGAGACCACTATATATAGGTCTCAACTCATACAAAGCGAAAGTACTAAATTGCCCTCTAGGCTACAATGATAAAATAACTCCCCACAGGGGTAAAATGAGAAAAACAGTAAATAAAACAAGACAAGAATAAAATACATCATGACATCAAAATCAAAAGTAAAGGCGCTGAATCGTGGCCGTCGATCTGCGGTTTCGC
This sequence comes from Dendrobium catenatum, assembly GCF_001605985.2. Taxonomy (NCBI): domain Eukaryota; kingdom Viridiplantae; phylum Streptophyta; class Magnoliopsida; order Asparagales; family Orchidaceae; genus Dendrobium; species Dendrobium catenatum. The sequence goes on along the minus strand of NW_021529777.1, from coordinate 916,477 downwards.
CGGCGATAAACATGTCGGTAGCGTCTGTCGATGTCCTCATCAAAGACTTTGCCAAGTTTGTTTGCCGAGTTCTCATAGCCTACCTTAGTGATCGCTAGTTTCCATGCCAAGTAGTTATCCACCAGCAAGCAAGTGTTTGGCTGGGAGTCTTGATGAAAAGGAATCTCAGTGTGACCTTTTCAGCATTACCGTGGCTATCTGAGAACTACAGCTTCTAGAATTCACCATATTCTTGGTGTTGCGGGCAGTTCCAAAGATCAGGTTATACCCTATAATGGTTTTCGCTCTTTTTCTAGCATTTTTTATAGGTTTCAACCAGCACAACAGAATCATTAGGTGAATTTACAGAGAAACTTGACTGGGAATTGGGAAATGGTGGAAGCCAGCAGTGATTTCTGTTGCAGATAGGGAACTTTGTGATTAAAGAACACGTCCCAATCAAGTTCTTTGTTTTCTATTTTGTTCTTAATTAGTGTTCTTTTCTTGAAAACAGTAATCTATTTCAAACCAATATAGGTGGCTGGAATACTTCAAATCATTGAGATTAGCAACTCTAATACCCGATAATTTTCCAATTCTTAATTTAAGAAAGATGCCCAAACAGTCTTATCTCCATTTGAGACTTGGAAGGTGCCGTTTCTTTGCTACTCTCAACCCCTCCAGAAGGATCTAATTCCTATCCAAATGCTCAACGTGCACTAGCATTGTCATCTGCTGTGTCAAGACCTTTGCATGAGCTTGCTGTGAAGGCCGTTGCAGCCAATATGATTAAGGACTGGCAAATCACTGTCAGGAACTCACCTTCTCAGTGCTGTTGGCAGACATAAGCAAGTTTAAGTACTTGTTATAAACCCTTATTAAACACTTCATTTTAGGTTGGTATTAGAAAATTTATATCTTGTATTTCCCTAATCTTTGGATCGTTTGCTGGTTTTCAAATTGTTTAGTGTAATTCTTTAATTACCAAGTACATTATCAGTGTCACTTTAAATGTATGCTTGGCAACAAATCTGGTAAATGATTTTGGATTAATGGATGTAATAATTTTATTTTTCTTGTATTTCCAACTCATTTGTTTCAAATTCAATCAAAAGTGAGAAAGTCCCATTAAGTCAAAACCAAGAATATCTCGATGATTAACAGCTCGGGCTATTATAAGCGTGTCACTTGTTATATTTACTCATAAAGAGGAATAGATTGTTAAAAAATAAAAAATTAGAAACAGGGAAAGAGTGATCCCTTCACCTCCATTTATAAAATATATACCACATATAACATAGTTTATTATTACATGGACAAAAATAATAATTTATGATAGCGAGTCAAGTATTTTTCAAGAGAAAAAGGATAAAAGAATCAAGCAGAAGTACCTTCCATCTAGTTTTTGAATCTTTTGCACGAGTTGATCGAAGCATTTCATGCAATAGACCTAAGGAAATAAAAACAACATAAACTTGAGAAATCAAAGCATAAAAGAAACAAAAGATAAGTACTAAGCATGCATAAAACAAGTTTTGAGGATAGGGATTTAAATATGCCACCATTGGCACAATTTGAAAATACACTTGCACATAAAAATAAGGCTTCTTCAACAAAGGAGGCAACTTATTTTCCTTGTGTTAAGAAAATAAGCGGACTTCAAACCTTGCTTGATGAGCATGGTTTCGAACCCCGCTCCCTACATGCAATTTCAATTTCTCAAGACCAAAATTGGTCTGCTACATTTCCCTCACATGAGATTTCTTATGATCTTTAGTAATATAGTGGCACAAGATGGCATATAAATCATGTAGCATGAGGTATTAATGATTTGGAAAATTTTCAAGCTAATTATGGTGACCTCCAAAAATACATTCCCCAAAAAATTATGTAAAATCCAATAACAAATAGCATATTCTATTCAATCTCATGCTCACTTACACTATCATGCACCATTCATTTTAGAAATCATCCCCCAGACAAGTGTTAACTCCATAGCACAGAATTAGTAGTCTCATAGACCAATATAGACCTCAATTGTCGCCAAAAAATTTTGGTGACTTGTGTGTCCAACAACAACAACATCAAGCCTTTATCCCTAAATGAATATTTTTTCTCCAATATTAGTATTGTGTCCAAAGTTATTATTTGAAACTCCTCTCTTGTAACCTTATTCCGGTTTAAATGCTTCTAGTTTCCTTCTCAACTTTTGCTTCAATAATGTATTTGTAGCTGAAAAACCAAAACCTGGTCCTGCATTCTCTGGTTCCTATTTCCATTTTCATTTTCCTTCAATGATATCTAATTCATGCCATGTTCTGCTCACTATACTGTATTTTTAGCTACGCATCCTGTATTTCGGTATTATTCCTGATGCTAAGATGCAAAAGGATTGAAGATTTTACAGTAAAAATAAGATCAGTGAAAGAAGGATTTCTGTCATTAATGGTGATTGAAGCTTCAAAAAAGGCTTTGTCATCCATAAACGAGGATGAGAAACTTAATCCTGACCGAATGGACTCAAACCTGCTTTTTTCCGTACGTCAGCTCTCATACTCTTGTCCCTCCTAATAATGCCATCGTAAAACTCATTCAGTTGTTTTCAAGATGGATACAAGAAGAATACAGTAAATCAAGTTTTCATGAAATATTGTATTAATTATGGCAGATTCCATTCTAATACAAAGGTCGCCCTTAGCACTCCTTCTGTTTCAGCGTACATAGTGAACTTAACAAGTTTTCTTTTACATATAGTGCTAAAATTACATGTTAACTCCACCTCTTCTATTTGTCCTCGAACATTTTTCATCTTTGTCAACTCAATTGTTTTCATGTAACATAATCGCCCGCCCAACAAACAGAGGTGAATAGAACGTAGAGCAGATAGGCAAGAGCAACAACTTACGATCCCGAGTTGCCTGCCGGAAATTCTTGTAATCTCCACCGACGGATGAAGAATCCGAATCAGACATCGACATTTCTGTAGATTACAAAGCGAGAATCTCCACGCCGCCCGCACTTCGCCAGATACTCGATCTAGATCGCTCCTCCACCTCCTAAAACAGCGAGGATTGAAGATTTCTAGAAAATCAGATGTGAAAAAGAAGGGGCAAGTCGATGAACGATATGACCCTTCTCCGCTAAGGTTCTAAGGGCAAAAGGGTTACCGCTCAAAGAGGTTTGACCTTCCAGACACGGCGGCAAACCGCTACGTCGGCTTGACCAGAAAGGAACGAAATGGAAACAGGTAGTTTTCCAAGTTTCTGCGGAAGAAGCGGGGATTTTGCCATGTAGGAAGAAGAAACAGGTTGGGTTGGGCTCAGGCCGGCCTTTCATTGACCGATTGGGCGTGAGAAGCTATGGCGAAGCAACGGAAGGTCACGGTAAGTAAATGTCATGTACACGTGCTTGGCTTTCTTCAATATCCCAAAAATTATCATTAGATGAAAAAAAAATTATGGTGAGGCAAAGTAATAGATTATAAGAAAAATATTTAATTTTTCATAAATTAGGTTTGTAAATAATTTGTATTAGTTGATGTTAAATAATTAAAATTTAATAATATGGTTAAATATTGTTGGATGCTATATAACACAAAATAGATATTGTTGGGCTAGTCTAGATTAGCTAGTTTGGTTATTTAATATAGTTGAGAATAAGTGAATGGATAGTGTGTATCTCATATGCTTTTTAGGTATCTAGTAGGTAGTCGTTGGGTAGTGGCACTTGAATCTAATGAGCCCCACATTGGAGCTCACCCGAGGACCATTGAATCCGACTCACAGGAAACATGGGCGGATCTACAGTGGGGGCCCTGAGGGCACGGCCCCCCACTGGCCCAATAATTAAAATCAACATATTTTAAATTATATTAATATTACAATTAATATATAATAGTTAAATTTAATTTCAAAATAATCAGTCTACGCCTCTGCCTTTGTTGTAATTTTTTTCCCACGACTTTGGCAGCCGCCGAAAATTCTTTGGCATTGTCTCTCTCTCTTCTTTATCCCCCTCTCTCCCTTTCTCTTGTGCTTTCTCTCTCTTACTTTTTCCCTCTCTATTCTACTTACTATCTACTCAAGATTATTGCCCACATTGCAGCTCTTTTTTTTTAATTAGACATGTCAGCTGCCAGCTTTTTTGTTTTTGATTTTTTTTTAATTTTATTTTTTTGAAAATTAATAAGACATTGATGTTTTGCATAAAAAGATAAAATCATTTTGCAATAAGTTAATTAACTAATAAAAGATTTTAATAAATCTTAGTAAGTAAATAAATTATTTTAATAAGGTTAAATTTATAATTTTTTTATTATTTATGGTTTTTAACTAAATGTGAATCATTATGTTAATTATTTTAGAATTAGGTAGAATATTATCTTATAATTTAAATATAATTAATCTAAATATAGTTTAAAATTAAGACTTAATTCAATTAATTCAAATAAAACAATCCTAAGTATAAAATTAGTTTATTTGAGCTTAATTCATTAGCAGTTTTATAGGAAATATATTAATTTCTTAATGAATAATAAAATAGAGAGTGATATATCTATTCCTTTATAACATAATCAAATATAATTTTGATTTTATTTTTTATAATAAAAAATATATCTCATGATCCACGATTACATTACAAAATAATATTTTGAGTAATTTAATGACTAGTATTAGTTTGTGCCCCCATTTAAAAACATTTCTGGCTCCGCCCCTGATGATAAAAATAAGTCGTCTCACGCATAGGCAATCAAGGGTTCATATGGATCACTCAACTCGCTGCTCGTAGCATAAAGGAAGACCAATAGTTAGAGCTACTCGCCAATCGTCCATTGTGAAGTATCATCATTTGTACTTGTCATCTCGAATATAGGAAAGCGCCTACTTAAGAGAGCCTTGATTTGCTCTACTGTGACTATTTGACCATGTAACTCATCTTCCCTACAATACTGACTTAATCACCTTCATTTTCTTGGTAATCCAAGGCTCCATCACAAACTGTTGGTAACTTCAATATATCCACCAACCACAAGCTCCTCCAGCTCAGTACTCACTAATAGACACGCCCATGCATATTCTCATGTACACACTCTACACTATTGAATTCATCCACATACAAATTATCAAGGTTATGCAAAGCTGCTCTCCTATTAGCCACCTAGGAGAAGACATATTTTTCGCAATATGTACGTAGAATGATTAAAGATTTGTATTTTCTTATTTCTTTGTAAGTGTTCTTTTTTGTAGCTCTCATATCCCTATAAATAAAGGGCGATGAGGAACAATTTGAATCTTTTGGACACTTGACATCTTGAGGCCTTATACTATAGATTTTTTATAGTATATTGTTCTCTTCATTCTTACATAGGTTTTCAATTCATTTTTCTCAAAGTTAGCCTTCTAGTAGGGTCAATTGTCATCCATGGATAAATTTGGATCCAACAGATAGCATCTTATTAAAATTTTATTTTTTATTACTTTTTGTCCTCATCATTTATATAGAGAAAGCACAACATCGTTATCTTTATGATGAAGACAAGAGGCTCTTCAAAATTGGGAGACAATTATTTCTCAAGTATCATTTGTTTTGAAAAGAGAAAGTAATAACTAACTCATGGGAGTTGGTGGAACATAGGAAAAAAAATTAGAAAGGAATTTTTATGGATTGTATTGGTCTCATTATAGCAAAACAATGAGAGAGAATAATTTCTTGGTGGAGAAGGGATGGCAAGGAACCTAATAGATGACAAATGTGGGGGTTAGCTAATCAAGATCAAACCATAGGAAGTAGAGGATGGCTTTGAAACTATCAAAACCCAACCTAACAGGATCCGAAGATAGAACATGTCCTATCATGTTAACTTGTGACTGACCGAGCCCAAGATCTAAGTTTCAGAGATTTTTTAAAATTTCTTCTATTTAAATAGACAACAGAGCTTCTAATCAACTTCCCTTTAACAGAATATAATAAACTCATCCACAAATTTCTTTTCATTTTATTTATCATTAAAATGTATATATAATATTTATGCACTATAGTACACAACTACAGATCGAGACAAAATAATTAAATAACCTGAGTGTACAAAATCCAAAAAATATATTTACCGACTCAAACATATAACATCACGAATACTAAGCTACTCAACGAGATCTTTCCATTTCCCAGAACCTGAAAAAAAATAGAATATATGTGAGCCAACACAGCTCATAGGTCACATCCACCGATCTAACTTTTCAATAATTTATTCATCATTGCATTTAATTGAATGCAAAGATAGTTCATAAGAAATTTATCGCAGGAAGCATAATATAAATTGCAAATGTCTGAAGTAAAGCTGGTTGTGGACTAAAAGTAAATAAACAAGTATTTTATATATCATAATAAAAAAGAAGTATAAATTTATCTTAAGCCCTTATACCTCCCATTAGAAATAAATATTAAAATTTAGGCCCTTATAGCTCCATATGCTAGTATATTAGAAAACAAATCCTTATGACTCCTAATACTTAGCACATGATATTCAGAAAATTCATGCCCTTATCATTCCTTGTGCATTTAATACCAGAACTTTCGTCACCCATCAGATCTTCTTAGGATCGCATATTTAAAACATATAAGAATTATATATATATATATATATATCATTGCATTATAGTAAAAGAAATGTAAATAAATCAATTTCATAATTTTGAAAAATGATTTATTGGTAGGCAATATAATCAAATACTTAACAAAATTTCACAATTTCAGAATGTCATGAGATTACTAGGGATTATTCATAATATTTTTTTAAGCTTTAAATATACAACAAAATTATTTTGGTTACAATTATTTTCTAGTTAAATAAAAGAATACATTGTCCACATAGTATAAATTTCTGAGAAAATATCTAAATATTTAGAATGATTATCTCTATAAAATATATAAAGTTAGACAACAAAAATTTAGCGGGAATAGAGTTCTTCAAATTTTTACACTATTAAATTATAAATTTAATCTGAAAATTTATAAAAATTTATATTTTAAAAAATTGAGATAGGCAGAATGTAACCTATATTAATTCATACAACTTTAGAACTAGATAGACACCATAAAATAGACACCTACAAAGGGTGTTAAATATAGAAATTTAGTGAGCTACTTTTAGCAGAACATGCAAAGGTAAAATTATGCACATATTAAATAGGTATTACATTATCTTACAACATAGATAATTTGGAGCATAATAATAGAAAATGTATTTTAAATGTGTGCACACTTATCTAAAACATTAAAAAAAAAAACTCTACAAGAAGAATATTTAAGCTTAGAGTTTCATGGCATCGGGAAATCATAATTCAAACGTGATTAGTGATTGTTAATCAATATATGATATGGGGGTCATGGAGTAACCTAAAAATTTGTGAAAATAATTTAAGGCTCTATCAATCCTTAAACAATACTTAGGTTTTCTTCGATATAAAAATTATAAAAATCCCACTTAATATAAGCAAGTATACGTGCCGAATCAAGTAATATAGTGATAAAATAGAGTATCTATCCCATGAGAAAAAACATTTACTTACAAATACTAGTATTGTCTACTACAATTATAACAATTATCATACTCAATAAAAAAAGTTTTTGTGTCAATTACTTAATTTTTAAAAAAAAAAGATAAATGAAATAATGTTTGGATAAAATATTTTAGATTTATAGAATGTAAATGCAATATATTTTTTAATGATTCCCTTTTATATCAATGTTATTCAAAGCATATGCATCATCGACTGCTCAGTCAAGCGTGAAGAGACAAATAACAGATTAAACCTTCCAACCTTAATACCACTCTAAACTTTCATAGTATGATACACTATAAAATTCTTAGAGGAGCAAATAAAGCATGTAATGTTAAAACCCCCTCATTACAATTCATATCTATAAATTTTGTATATGTCAAGCATTATGCCTATACTTGCATCATACCAATCAAATATACAGGGTTGTGCCTACTTTCTTATTCCTAGGCTCTACATTACACCTGATATTAATTACATATATAGTCACTATATACATTAAATGAAGACCTGGTATATAAAAAATATCATTAAATTATTGATGAAGAAAATTCATTAGTACTCAACATTTCATTTACACCATCAATTCGAAATTAGAGAATTTAGTCATACATGAAGAACAAGTGAAACAAACACATTGATTATATATATAAAAAAAAAAATAGTTCAGAAGAAAAGATATCACTGGATTATTCAATGATCTCATCTACACTTCTCCTTAAACTTACAGAATTGTTTTTAAATACTCTTATGAAGTGGATCTAGTGCTCCCTGAATTCTCTTAGTTGTTACTCCTAAAGAAATTATAGAGAAGCACTATAAATATTGAAATTAATTAAGTGACTAAACTCCCCTACTAACATTATAAACGGACTATTTATAAAAGAACATAGAAAAGAATTAGCTCTAATGTCGTGGTTCTCTAGACACTTGCGTCTTGTCGCCTATAAAATGAACTAACGTCGCAGCGCTGAATAATTTCCTCCTTTACAAAACTTATTGTTGTGAATCCGCTATTTAATGAATCTACATGTCACTTCATTAGCAGATCATCTGCTAGTCGGTTACACCTGTAGCGCTGCGGCGTCCATGTGGCACTCCCCTCAGCTTGGCGGTGTTGGAAATTAGCACTCCCCTCCACTATATGCATCCCTCAACTACTTTTCTAATAAGCTTTACTATAATTATAGAAGATCAAACTTAAGTTCACACTTTATAACCACATTTTCCCAATTAAAGGAAGGAGTGAATATTGTTGCTTTGCTTACATGGTTAATTATTTCATCTGGATCTGGTCTAAGAGTTATTTTCTTCTTAAGTTTTTTATGTATAAACTCTAGTGACTCTTATGTTTCTCTTATTTTATATGTGTGCGCAATATTTTTTTTATAAGGTTAGGGCACAAAAGCATCCATCTCTAACTATGAATTCTCTCGCATTCTATAACAACAACAACAACAATAATAATAATAATAATAATAATAATAATAATAATAATAATAATAACTTAGTTATTATTATTATTATTATTATTATTAATTGTTATTGTCGTTGTTGTTGTAGTACTTGTTATGATTATTGGTATTATCTACAAGAAGCCTAGTTTGTGGAGAAGGAAAATTTTAACACCTTATTATAAATAGTATTCGTTGCATAACAAAATAGTAACATGAAGTGAGTAAGGGACATAATATTTCTAATATAAAATGTGAAAAAGAGAAAAAGCATTAGGCCTTGCATAGCTAAAATAACTTACACTAGTATTTAATATAAGTAACAATGGGTTAACCTTCCTAAACTTGGAGATGATGTCAATAAATACAAGTGAAGTTAAGATGTATCAAGTATGTTTCATGTTAGTAATATACTTAGTTCCATGAGATAGATGTAGGGATTACATTAATCTTCTTCTTAGAAGTAATTAAAGGTTACATGACCTAGAGATGGTAGATAAGACATTGGTGTGCGAAGGTCATGAAGGCCACTCAATATGGTCAAATCATTCTTGTCATGACACAACAAGAAGGTTAGATGAACCAAGGCCAAAGGGAACAACCATGATGAAACATTTGATCCTATTATAAATTCTAAAAACTGTCGTAATAATTTAAATCATCTTTTTCAAAGTAAGTCTTTCAATTTCATAAAAGAGAAATTAATATACATATATCGTATAACCACTCACACACACTTCTAGATGTGCACACCAAATTTTAAAATGATACATATAACATTGATATGATATATTTGTATAATTCAACATGGACACCAATATAATAATTTAAGTCCCCATTGAGGATGAATCCCTCATCAAATTGGAAGAGGATAGGCTATGCTTACTCTATGACCACTTCAAAATTGGCATGCAACTTCCCCTTTATCTAAAGCCTAGTGAGATCCTCAACTTCAATGGCTTTATGTCAAAGTAAATCTAGTCAAACTCAATAGTAAGTGTTGTGATTAGGGCTGCAAATAAGTCAAAATCATGTTGTATTTTATTTTGTTATATTGCATTATGCATAGCTGGTTATTGTTAAGTGAAAATTATATTATATTTTATTTTATTAAATTTCAATAAAGATATGTATTTTAGTTGATGTTGTGTAGGAATGTCTCAGGAAATAAAAAAAATTGCAAAGTTCAAAGTCCAATTGCCATAACTATTAGCGTTGCAGCATCTTCAATGCCCCGACACCAATTTTGGACATTATAGTGCCAAAGTCTAGGGAATATTTCACTAGAGTTAACACCCTAATGGATCAAAAGGACAACGTTGTAGTGCTGAAAGTGAACATTTCGGCTCTAAAGTCTCAGGAAAAATTATAAATAATTCAATGTCGGTGCATCGAATTATGAAACGTAGCAATTCCAAGAAGCACAATCAAGCACCGTAGCGTTCATATTTTGCAATGTCGTAGTAGAATAGTTAAGGAAAAGAAGCTCCATGCTAACTCAACTAATAGTCACACCAATTCAAGCAACAACCACACTAGGTCAGTCCAACACTGTAGCAGAGCAACTCAAGCAGGGATAAGGCGCTATGTCATATTCAAGCTCCACATTGCTACTTTGTTGAGTGTTGTGTAGCTAGAGTTCATTTTTGTGTTAATTATTAAAGTTCTTTTGTCTTTTGTTGTGAGAGGTTTTTAGAGAAGTCTATATGATAGTTTGAGAGAGAGCAGAGAAAAGTGATACACATAATTTATAGTGGCTAGTCATTATTGTAGTGATCAAACAATCAATTGGAGAGAAAATGGGTGTGGAGAGCGAAGTTGTAAGGGATATTCACTTTGGGAAGAGTTCATCCATAGGATCTATTTCGAATTATTCATTCCGGGTGATATTTTTTTCATCTTCTCTACTTGTACTTTCTTTATTAAGCATGTAATAGAATTTGTATTATTCAATTTTTATTTAATGGTTGGCTAAACTTATAGTTTTGAATTGATAATGTAGACTCTTATCTTTTAGAGAATGAAGGGTTTTTTCAATATCTCCCACTCTTCATAATTTATGCAGTGGCCATGTATAAAATTAACATCTAGTGTGATATATTGCCTCAACGAAGGACTGTTGGAAAAATTAGGAGAATTGAGATGAAATGCTTGCATGCCTACACATAAGATTTTTAATGTTCTAGGTTCCATGGAGATTTAATAATTATAGGAAGGCCATAAACATTTATTTATATCCTTATAAGCTTAATAGTGATATATATAAGAATGCATATGCTCTGATTCATTACTAATATAGGGGAGTTTGATTTGGAAAACTTAAGATATTCACTATCATTAGTAAAAAACATTTACACCATTGATATCTTCACTATTTTATGTATTTCTCGTTAGAGATAGAGATTACCCCTTATTTCATTTTGTAGAATAAATATCGTAGTTTGAGTATATGGTATTAGAATAATTACGTGTAGCATAATTTTTTTCGTTAGGTTAGCACTCTCTCATATACTTTATTACTTGATTGGCACATATACTTGTATTTTTATTTTGGGTTATATCAAGGCAAACATAAACTAAACACAATCCCCATCAAGTTTTTGGCACTGTTGCAGATGAATTTACTTGTGCTATTGTTATTATTCTATATTATCCAAAAATAACTTATTTAATTCTACTTGTATCTTATTTTATGATTATCATTTATGAGTTATAAGAGTATGTGTTCCCAAAATTTGTTTTGTTGTAATTTAATTCATGTGTTATTAGTATATGCATAGTAGAGCTAGTAAGGAATCTTTATTGTTTGACTTAGAAATTGAAAGGAACCTTAAAAACATCAAAAAAATCTAAAAAGACTTTAGCACTATGAATGACTGAACCAAATCTAGATTAGAACCATCCTAAATCTTAGGGAGTATGCCAATCCTTTAGAAGACGTAATTCATTAGAGTATCAACTGACCTATTATCCAAACCATTATTTTTGAGCTAAAATTGGTCATTATCCAAATGGTACATAACTCTTAGTTTGGGAGAACTTTTAATGAGGATCCCAACTTATATTTAGTTAGCTTCTTAGATATTTATGCAACATTCAAGTATAATTGAATCAGTGATATTATTAGACTTCATTTGTTTCTATTTTTTAAGGGATAAAGCTAAAATGTGGTTGAATTCATTACCTCCAAGCTTTATAACCACTTGGAATGAGCTAGCATGTAAGTTCCTAATAAAGTATTTTCCACCTTCCAAAATTACTATGCTTGGTAATAACATAACTTCATATTATCAATTTATTGGAGAGTCAATTTATGAGAGCTAAGAAAGATTTAAGGAGGTTCTTAGAAAGTTCCCTCGTCATATTTTTCCTGATTAGTTGGTTATTCATACTTTTTATAATAGCCATGTAGGATCTCTTAAGCCTATAATTGATATGACAACTAGAGGTTCTTTAATGTCAAAATCTTTTGATGAAACTTATGCCTTGATAGAGGAGATGAAAACAAATAACTTACATTGATCTTCTGATAGGGTGAATCCTAAGAGAGTAGTCAATGCCTATTAGTCAAATGTTTTATCAATTTTGACTGCTCAAGTAGTTGTTATATATAAGAAGCTAGATAATTTCAGAGTTGTACAAGATCAGGATCATCCATGCTTTTGGAGGACAATGATTTGAATGTTGTTAATGAGTCTGTAGCTCAAGGGGTTGAGAATGCAAATGTAATTGGAAGGCAAAATAATATATATTCTAATACTTATAATTCATGTTTAAGGAATCACCCAAAATTTAGTTCAAGTAATGATAATGGTGGAAATCAATGAAATGGAAGTCAATCAAACTCTGGAGAAAACTGAAATAATCCTCAACAATCTTTAGTGAACCTTATACCTTCTTATCCCCCAGGCAGTGGCGGAGCCAGAAAATTTTATCTGCGGAGGCACAAAATTATAACTTTAAAATGCCTCAAACTTTTTCATTTTAGCTTGAAATTGATATTATGATTTTATTTTTTATTATTATTATTTTTAATTATAAGAAGATAAATTTTATAATAATAAAAAAATATTATCATGCTTATCTAAATCAATTTCAATACAAATTTATTTAAACTACATATTATCATACTAATCTATTTCAACTAATATATATATATATATATATATATATCTAAAAAAATATTTTACAACGAGCAATAAATATATAAAAAAACTACATCTTATTATAATAAAAGTATACTAAAAATATATAAAAATTTATGATAAGTATATTTTAAGCTACTTGATTTAAATTTAAATATTATAATTCTCCTCTAATGTAATTTGTTAGCTTTAATTACATAAATCTCCTATAAACTAAAATTTGGAATTTTTTAAATAATAAAAAAAATGAAATTTTTTATTTTCAAAAAAAAAATAGTACTGTGAAGTTGAAGAGAAAAGTAGTCTCATCCCTCATGGAGAGAGAGAGAGAGAGAGAGAGAGAGAGAGAGAGGAGTGAGAGCTAGGAGCTAGTTGAGTAGTTTACCAGGTATTAAAATAAAATGACAAAGAAAGAGAGAGAGAGAAGGAGATGGAAAGCGCTCCATATATTGCACTTTGATAGCTAAGTTCACCAAAATAAAAATAATAAAAATTATTATTATTTAAAATTAAGAATAATACACCATTATAGGTGCTAAATTGAATGAACAAATAACAATTATTTTTATTTGAAAGTCATAACAATCAACTAAGAAAATTATCTAAGTTAATACTTCATTTTGAACTTAAATGCTATACACTTAAGCACGTACTATTAGGTATAAGATTGAATAACTAAATTTATGAAGAGGGAGTGCTTATATTAAGTAATAAAAATCATTATAAACTCCAATATGGAAGTAGTGAACTTATAACAATCCTTGTATTATTTCAATTTAGGATAACTTGAAGGAAAAAGGTAATCATATGTTCAAAATCATATATTCAAAATCATTACTTTCGTAGTTTAAAAAGAAACACACGAAGAAAAAGAAAATCAAAAAGAAAGAAGGGAAAAGAAAAATGAGTACATCAAATATAAAAAAATGGTATATGATGTAACTACATTCCTAAAGGATTCTAATACTCAAGTCAACTAGAGAAACATAAGTAAATGAATACATATGAAGGATTACAAATGAATTTCAAAATTAGCTAAGGTACAAATAATTTTTAAATGATACATTATTCATGTCTAAGATCAATTTTCAAACTTGCACTTACACTTGTTGTAGTTGAGTACAATTTATATATTAACAAGAATAATGTATAAGGGTAAATATTCATGATTTTTTAAATTAAAATGGCTACATCTTGATCATTACAAGTTATATCTAAATGGTAGAGTATTATATTATAGTTTAATTAATTTTAAAATTATAAAATTTTTATTTGGAATAATGAAGCTAATCAAAGATGTAAACACAATTTCTTAAGGATAAAGAAGAGCTTAAGTTGGGGGAAATTTATTAAGTAAGATTTTAATATGTGTATTTTAGTTGATGTTATGCGGGAATGTCTCAAACAGAAATAAATTTGTAAAGTTTAGAACTAGCGTTGTAGCGTCTTCAACTCACTGGCACTGATCTTGGACATTACATCATCAGAGTCTCTAGAAAATTTTACTAAAGTCAGTGCCCCAGCGGATTGAAGGACAACACCGAAAGTGAACATAGTAGTGCCAGAGTCTCAAAAAAATTTTAAATAATTCAACATCGAAGCGTCAAACTATGAAACATCATAATGCTAGGAAACACAATCATAGCAATACATAGATAATACACAGTAATACCTAGTAATACTTAGTAATACACTAGTCTACGCATCATATTTTCATTAAAGTGCGGGCATAGCTACACGCTCAATATCCGCACGTTAAAATTTCTCCTAATAAAAACCCATCATACGATAACTACACCAACCATCCCATCGCCCTAACTCCTAAGCCACTAATCTCCCTCACCCACATCACCATACAATTTTTCAATCTTCATAGCCTGTCATTGAACACTACGGCAATGGTTGTCATCCCCAAATCCACCTTAGAAGAAAACCATACATCTCATTAAGATAAATGGCGAAGGTCCACCTCCATTTATGTCATGATCTTGCAAATAAATAAATAGCTTAAGATATAAGCTCACGTTCTATCGCCACTTCTATTTCCAATCATGTCACCTGCTTTCGACCATCTAGCTCTTACAAAAGCATGATCATGTCCAACGAGATAGGTAACTCCATTACCAAAGTACAAAGATATAAAAATAATGAAATTTATGTATTAACAACAACAACAACTAGCCTTTATCCCACCACATATCGTCGATTACATAAATACTTTTTCTCCATTATGTATTGTTAAGAGTAAAATTCTCATTTAAATCTAATAAAAATTTTATTTTTAATATTTTCTAACCAAGTCTGTTTAGGTTTACCTCCTCCTCTCTTAACATAGACCAAATCTAATACATCTACTCCCCTAACCGGGTCATCAGAAGGCCACTATTTTATGTGACCAAATCATCTAAGACGATGCTCTCTAATCTTATCTTCTAGTGGAGCTACTCAACCCTTTTCACGTATGTGCTCACTTTGTATCATGTCTCTAAGAGTAAAATCACTTATCCACCTAAGCATCATCATCTATGCAACACTTAACTTAATATTGTGCTTCTCTTTTAATGACTAGCATTTTGCACAATAAAGCATTGCAAGTCTCATCACTCTCTTATAGAATTTTCTCTTAAGTTTGAGGAATATTTTTCTATCACACAACTAGCTTGATGCATTCCTCCACTTCAACCATCCAACTTAAATTCTACTAATAATATTCCAATCTATTTCACTTTCACTCTAGACAATAGTCATAGAATATCTAATATGTGTACTCTTATTAATGTCTTGATCTCCCAAATTCACAACTCTCTCATTAGATTTATTACTACTAAAATTAAATTCCATGTTTTCGATTTTAGATATACTCGAACAAAAACCTTTAAACTCTAACATCAACGTCCATAATTCAAGTTTAACTTGAACTCCCTCTCTAATATTATCAACAATAACATAAGCAAAAAGCATAATACACCAGAGTACAACCTCTTGCAAATGTCTAGCAAGAACGGTCCAAAATTAAAGCACAAATATTTGGGGGTAAGGTTAATCCTTGATGTAATCCAACCGATAGAAAAATACTTGATCAAACCACCTATGCATGAACCGAAGTAACAGCTCCAACATACATATCCTTACTGACTTGAGTATAATTATTATTAAACCTATAATTATTATTAAACCCTTTCTTTCTAAAACTCTCCACAAAATGTCTCTTAGAACTCCATATGCTTTTTCTAACCAAATAAATATCACATATAGATCCTCATTATCTCTATAATTCTCCATCAGACCTCTCAATAAATGTATAACTTCTAAAATAGACCTACCCAACATGAACCCAAATTGATTTTGAAAATCATCAATATCACTTAGTAGCCTATTGTCAATAACTCTCTCCCAAAATTATAAAATATAACACACGAACGTAATTCCTCTATAATTCTCACACTCTTGTGCATCACCTTTACTCTTAAAAATAAGAATCAACACACTACTCCACTCATATGACATTTTTTAATCTTCAAAATAATATTAAAAACTTCTATAAACCAAGAAAATTCTTCATCTCCTAAACATCTCCGCGCCTCTATTAAAATATGATTATTTATTAAATATATAAATACAATAATTTCAACTACTATGTCAGTAAATCCCCCATTTTAAAACCAAAAGATATAAATAACAATAATAGGAACCACTAATCAATCATAGAAGCATACATAAAAAATAAAAAATAAAAAATTTTTCATAAATAATCATTATCAAAACTTGATTTCGCCAATACAGACTTCAACAACATAAGATATAAATTCATGCAATGTTATCCGATATTCCTCCATGAACATCACCTTGCACTGTAGAACCCAAAAAATTAAGCTGAATCTTACAGCTGCTGTGGACTTGGGAAGTTGAAGATCAAATTTCTTCATAATGCCTCCCAGGGGCGGAACCCCCTTGAGCTCAGGTGAGACAATTCAAGAAATAATATATAAAAGTTTATTATATGATTCTTTAGATAATTTGTCCTTCATCTATTTTTTAATCTTTATTACAAAAATTTTTAGACAATTGCCCCCACCTAAAAATTTTAAAATACTATAATACTTAGACAATTGCCCCCAGCATAATTAAACACGTGTAGAGGTGTTATTGTTAGGGAACGATGAACCAAATACAAAGAGAAATAGTACATCAAAATTTGTTCCGAGGGCGCTGTCCCCTTGGACTCCCGATATATCTGCCAATAGTTACTTATAAGTTTGCCCCCCTTGAAAATTATGACTGATTCAGCCCTTGATCCCTCCTACAAAAAATATACAAATTACAATGAAATCAGGAATAATTTTTCATTTCTTGAGTGGGTTCATCCTTTCCCTGAGATAGTACAACTTTGCCCTCCTCACTTTCTTCTTGTCCAAAACCTTCATTTCCTTGATGTTTGGAGAGTACCTGTAAGCAAAACAATGTCCACTTATGAAATAAGCTATAAGATTCTATTGTAGGTGAGATTTGGGATTGAATGGTCTTGGCAAAAGAAAAGTTAGCCACTCCTTACACAAAAATATCTACTGGCATATTAGTAAGAGAAGAAATAACAGCAGGGATTTTCTTATATATCACATGGCACCTAGATCTTTATATTTAGGGACTTGAATGATATATAAATAAATATAAAAATTTAGATATTAGATATGTAAATATGTAAAAAATTTATTATAGGTATATATGTTAATCAACCAAATAAAAATTAGTAAAAATTGAGAGAAAAATTTCAAGTTTTTCTCTTTACATCATTTTATTTGCAATTCATAATAAATTTAGATATAAAGATTATAAAATATGAGCAAACAATGATGAGATTATATTTGAAACGTTTGAATTGCATCAAGAACATAAAAGAGTTAGAATATGGTAAATACATAATGAGATGCTGCCAATTAGCTCAGCATCCTCAAGAAGAAATCTAACAAAGAAAGCTCAATCATCCTTGTGCGAGCCTGAAAATCAAGTTCTACCAATCCCCGCCTATGTAATAATAGTAATATTTGAAGAGATGAAAGTACTACAGGTGTGAAGATCTAGATTGGCATTTTTTAGTCGGATAAAAAGATGGTAAAAAAATACTATGAAGAGAGTAGACAAGTGAGAGGAGGGTTGAGATTAGGCTTGCTTCCTATGTATTTGATCTTTCCAGACGGATAAAGAGCCATCAAAGTATACAAAGATCTCTCGCTATGGTTTTCAAAGAGCCAAAAGATCCTCGAAATTATGTTATTTAGATATTCATCTACATCAAGATAATGAAGAAAAATGATTCAAGTAACCGACCCCGTGTGGTAAGAACTTGATGTTGTTATTGTTGTATATACATAACAAATTAATTTTAGATATGAACGAGTGTGAAGCACCAAAATCAAAAAGTACACAAGCAGGAACATCTGACATAGTAATCATACCTATCACCACTTCTGGCGACTTATGAGTTTCTTAGGATGTTGACGCAAACACTCAAGCTGGAACCAAGGTTTTAAAAGGCGGAAACGGAAATCGAAGCGTTTTGTCTAAGCGAGGTGAGGCATAAGCCTCCGGGCGGAACAAGACGTAAGCCTCAAAACAAAAAAAAATAAAATACATTAAAATTAAAAGTATAAATAATTACAAAAAAATATTAAGTAAATTATGAACAAAATGATTTATTTAAAGATAATATTATTGGTACACAAGATTCAAAATAAACTCACTTAAAAATAAAACATACCCTTAGGATCAAGGCCCAAGATAGTCTCATTATCATTTTGATTGTCTTCAGAAGCATCTTCATCTATAATATTTTTTCCTTTATCTCCTATATCCGTTAACATTTCATTAGTTCTAAAATGAAAAATAATAAATTGATAACATAAAATAATTTATTATATTTAATATTACCTTTGAATTCTTTTGAAGCTCCAATATCACTCTTTCTTTCTTTTATATACTTGGGAAATAAAAGATAACCCCAATTCGATAAATCATTCAATATCTAAAGTAATTGCTTTATTGTTCTCATTGACATGAGTTTCTCCTTCAACTTTAACTTCAAGAACATCAACACCCTTAGAAGTAACTCATTCATTATCAGATTGTAAATCATCAACATGTAAAAGGTCTTATTCATTATCATTATTTTCTTACTTCTGTAATCTGAGATGTCTACCATTCAAATTTTTGTTAAACATAACATATACTAATTTGTTAATTCGTCCTACAGCCAATCGATTTCTTCTCTTTGTATGAAGTTGATTAAAAGTGCTCCAATAACGATGGCATGCAGAAGCAAAACAAGTTAGGCTAAGAACTTTAACTGTAAATACTTTTAATTCAGGAACATCATTTTCCCACCAAAATTCTACATTAAAATGAAAAGTATATTATAAATATATATTTAAGTAGGAAGCTTGGATATAAACATTAAAATGTTATAAATGTACAAACTATAAACATACCGAGAGATCGTGTTTTGTAGCATGCTTACGCGTCTCAAAATTCAAACATTCTCTTCTTTAAATGAAAATTCTCAAATTGATCATTCACTTTGAGGTAGTCACCTTCAGAAACAAGCATATTCATACATGCATATAAACTAGTTTTTACCTCTTTATCAACATGAAAATCTTTATCATAATGAAATTAAGGATTTAAATAATATACAGGAGAATGTAAGTGTTTGGTAATTGACGATCCCACTTCTCATCTATAATATCTCATATTTCTAAGTAGGCATCTTGACCGTCGAAATCTCTTGCTATATATTTTTAGCCTTATTCATTGCTTCATAAATAAATCTCATAGCTGAGGCCTTCTCACCATCAATCATTTGAAACACCTTAACTAAAGGTCTTGTTGTCTTCAACGAATAATTTATACTACGCCAAAACAAATCATATTTCATACTATGTAGCAACATGTAAGTGTTGGTGAATTTCGGTCACCAAGTAGTATTAAGCATTGTCACAAGTAATAATTATCATTGATTGATGACATATATCAACATAAATTGATGACATATATCAAATTTTTTTCATTGAAAGATTTACAATTCCCAAGCCCTAGAATTATTTAAATCAAAAACTACTCAATTCTTTTAATGGCACTAAAACTTATTGTTTATCCCTTTTATTTGCAAAGCTAACAGAAGCTCGAGGAAGGTGAGCGGCAAAAAAAATCAAAGAAGTCACGTTCTATGTTTGGTTCCAATTTGATTGTGTAAAATGATTATTTGTAATGTGTGAAGTACCGTTTAATTGTAATAAAAAAGTTCATCAATCTACTTATTATTTGATATCATATGATTATTTAAAAATTATATTTGGATCATATATAAATTGCCAAACATATATTAATTATCATATATAAATTAAAAAATCAATTATGGATACATCCTACAATCTATCTCTAAGGAAATCGTTCATATCTATCTCTAAGGAAGGATTAATCCTACATCTTCAAAAAAAAATTTCACATAATATTATCATCTCCCTTATTGTTTATTGGTCTTTATTTGATACATCCTACAATCTCTAACTAACTTCAATGGAGATTTGATGCCCTGAAATAGATGTTATAGTTTGTATTAAAAAATGTTGATAATATTAATTTTATCAATCAAATTGACCGACATATATAACTCTTAATGTCTTTATAATTTCCCTTTAATGGAGATTTGATCGAAATCAACTCTACTCTAAGTAAGTGTTTTTACAAAATAGTCGGAACAATCATCTACCTCAAATATTTTGCTGAAAATGTTCATTTTAATCCAGTAATACAGTAACTTACCTATTTTTGTGGGCCTATAAATATTGTATTTATTAAGGAGTTAAATGGATCAAGGATATGCATCAAATACAATGAAAAAATATCGTAACTTGTAGTAACTTACAGTAATTTGTATTTGATAAAATCAATATATAATCAAACTCAATGAAAAAAAATACTATTTTAAATGAAAATGAGAATACATAAATACAACTATAAAATTAACATTATCAATCGATGAACAGGAGTAAGGAACACTACATTCGCTACAGCAGGCGAAAAGCAGGCGAAGAAGACGAAGCAAATGATGAAAGGGAATTAGGGAAAAAAATCGTTACCGACGTTGTGAAGTACACCAAAGTCGATCAGATTGTGGCTGTTAAAGTCGGCGAAGGAGTTAGTTTTCAAAACTCCTCCATTCTCACATGAAGCACTCACAGGCAACAAGCAGGAGAAGAGGAAGCACATGACAGGAAGAAAGATCATCACCTACATTGCGATCTTCGACTTTACACGAAGCAAAACTCTAGCAAGTAGGAAATGAACCCGCAAAACCGCACGAAAGAAAATAAATCATTACCTTCAACTTGAGGTACATCGAAGTCGACTGGGCAGTGGTTGTTGAAGTCGACTGGACTGTGACTCGAGGTACATCCTCCCCTAATCCTTATACTCGACTCATATACTTAATTCCATCGCTTGCGTTATATATAACAAATAAACTGAGGCGGTGCCTCAATACGCCTCGAGGCGCTCTGAATTGAGGCGTATGTTTCGTGAGAAAAAAATCACACACTTCGCCCGAGCCATTGCCTCATCCGCCTTTTTATTCCATGGCTGGAACACTTCTGATACTGCCACTTGAAACTTAAAAGGAAAAGGCTAATATCATCTAAAAGAGTCGAGTATAAGGATCATATGTCAAAACATGCACTCAAACCTAAAAGACCACATATAGGTAAAAAGTGCTGCTAAGTTTTATGATGGATGTTCACATTTCACCTAAAAGGCAAATCTCACATAGCAATCAGATTCATTTGTAGATGAACTAACCCCACCCGTTCTCTATAGAAAATTGTATCACCTTAAATCATATCACCCTAACTTAAATCTGATCATGCTTTTGCAAAATTTTCGAGACCATAAAGCTTGCTCTGAGACCACTTTCTGTCACACACCATGCCAACCCGCCTCCCAACAGTCAACATGGAATGCAACAGAAGAAGAGACTGTAAATGACTTGCCTTATACCACATTACCTTCAATATAATTATTGCCATTCAAATGCAACATCATTATAAAAGATATCATAACTAAAAACATCAACCATAAGAGAAAGTTTACCTAATTTTATTTCCAAAATTTTCATCTACAGAGTAACTACAGGAAAACTAAACCATGTATAACCACTGACCTCAATCCAAAACTTCCTTACATTGACAAAAGTAAACTTAAAATAAAAATTAAATCCGGTACTATTCTGGTTCAACTTTGTCATTATATTTTACAGTAATAATAGCCAAAATGACAATCTGGTAAGCTATGACGCCCATAAAAATATACAACTATAATACAATAATCTACAGAAAAAAAAACAATAATTAACATATGCATCAATGAATGAATGTAAGAAAAAAAATGCATGTAACCATTTAATAGGAATTAGGCACAATATGTTATAATGTAACAGGTGAAAATATTATTATAGGTAGGAAGTATGCGGAATGTAATATTAATATATCACATTAAACAAGATGCATTCAATATGAAAATGATATATTATTCGTAAATATTGTCTAGTGTTTTCAATATGTTCATCATACATTACTATAAGTAATTATAAATATATTCCAATTCATTTCATAATTCCCCTTTTAGTAATTCCCCTTTCAGTCTCAAAAAGTGTCATGTCAAGATGTTAGATCTAGGTCTAGAGCCCATAGGCCCCTAAGGTCACACTGTCTCTTGAGGTTGTACTACCTATATCGCCCGTATGCTTCATAACCCATAGGACTCATATCATATCATGTAGGCTTCATATCAAAATTGCACTTGCTTATATTAGGTCACGCTGCCCCCACTCGTCTATCACTAACATGATATTTTCTCAGCCTTACCTCATTAGTTTTTCTTCTCTAGGTTGTATGACATTGGACTATAAATAAATATAGATATGCATTCAAGTATGCAACTTGATAGGACGGTCAGATGTATCATTATATAAGCAAATATGACTGCATGAATCATATGTGAACAAATCATCATATGACAGAATTGTACATAGCAACATAATATAACAAATTTTTCGATTACAGAAAGTTACACATGGAATGATTGTATGGCTCATAATTTCAAGCTAAACCCAACAGTTAATAGTACACAGACACCTACCACGCACAACTAATTTAAATGCATGCATATAAATAATACCCAATCAACTTGCATACTTTATTATAATACATATCTCACCTCCTTGACGCACTAACTCACCAAGGAAGACACCTCGCGTCCACCTTCCAAATTTCACATCGTATACACAACTCCGACCACACTACGAATATCCTTTTCTCTATATTATCTTCTTCATCTTTCTTTCTCTTGTTTTTCTTCTCTACTTCCTACTTTCCTTACTCCTATTCTTATCTATTTTTTTCTCAAGTGATTTCTTCTCCTGCATTTATTAGGCCAGCAACCACGATCAACTCCCACAGCATCCTACCCGAGCTCTAGCTCCCTCCAGTTGCAATCTTAAGCCCCAACCCTAGAGAAGCTGGGGTAGAAAGGCTTCAATAGTGGATGATATACGGCAAGGTTTAAAATTGCGTAAATAAGCCTAGAGGCGTTTTTCGTCCGTGAGGCGAGGCGTAAGCCTTGAGGCGGTGTGAGGAGTAAGCCTCACCGACGAAGAATTGCGTAAATGAGAATTTAAGGGTTTTAGCAAGTAAAAAATAGTAAGATTCCATCATACAATAAAAACATCTAAATGACAATTAAAATTAGGGGAAAGTAAGAAAATAAATGCAATAAAATCATGTCCCAAAGTACAAAATCACAAAATATTAGTCTATCAAAACTCCCAAAGTACAATTAAGAAAGAACATATATAATCCAATCATGTCATATTTGAGGCGTACGCCTCAGCCAGAATTGCGCAATTGCGCCTCTGAGGCGCGCCTCAGTCCAAGTGAGGCGTACGCCTCTGCCAGGAGAGGAATTGTGTAAGCCTTGAGGTGGTTTTGGGTCAAATTGCGCAGAGGCGCGCCTCTTATTGCGCAATTTTAAACAGAGATATACGGAACTAAAAGATTAATTAATCGCCAATTTACTGATCTACCCTTAACTCAACCTTTGCATGCACTCCAAGTGTCGGCACTTATACCGCTGTACAGTAAATTTGATTTATAACAGAAAAGGATTTATTAACTAAGGAGAAAATACAAATGAGATTTAATTTCCTAACTTTTACTCCTTCGCAATTCGACATATAGTTGCTCCAATCAACAAGTAGAAAACAATGACATCAAATTTAGTGATTTTCATGAAAATTAATATTTTGGGTTATCATTTCATAAAGCAGATTTTGTACATACCTTCGAAATTTTGGGTATTACACTTTCTCCCTCATACGAGCTAAAGAAGAAAGAAGGAAGATAATACTCGTGTCACGACCCGGGCCGGATGCTCGACTTAACGAGGCGGGAACGAAAGTCGGACGGTATGATCAAAACATTTTAATTCATAAGTAATTCAACATTTAAAACATCAAATTTTTCTCCTTTTTATCTGAAGAGTCACTAACAAAATCCTTAAATATTTAACATTTGTAAATATCATAATTTATATGTTTTTAGTATTGCTTCGTCTTCTATAAACAAATTCTTCCCTTTCTGCCATCTCATATCCTTGGTATCTTACCTGAAACATTTATTTAATAGAATGAGTTTACAAAGTAAACTTAGTGGATAACTGTTAAAACAATTAACATGAAATAAAATATACATTACATATAACCCTTAATATACTTCTTATTTATTTCTCTTCCTTATATTTATTTCATTCATTTCAGTCATATATACATATCATATTACAGTTCTTTATAATATTTATAGAGCTATAATATTTATTCATTTTTCTCTTTCATTTGTACATGAATACCATCTAAATCTATCGAAGGTACAAACATTTTCTTTTTTCTTTTTTTTTTCATAACATTTTGATGAGGACATTAGTCAAAGATTTCGACAAGTGTACCATCGGAGGAATCGTAGATCGACGGCTATGATTCGGAGTCTATATTTTTTATGTATTTTCTATTTAGTATTTTCAGTTTACTAGTTTACCCCTAGGGGTGTTGAGTCTTTGTTGTAGTCTATGGGGCATATGAGTCACTTTGTTTTCTTTTGTTGTGACATATATATATAGGTCCTTATCATTGTATAAGGTAAATGTTGAATCAATAGAAAATTCCAGATTTTGAGTTCATGGTTTTGTGAGCTTGATAGGACAGGAGTAGCCTAGGAGAGGCTCAAAAGAAATACCCAACAGCCCCCTTCGTGGGAGCTCTTGGTTCTTTTTATTTTCTTTCTTTTCTTCCTGTTTCTCCTAGCCGTTGGCAACCCCAAATCCACCTACTTACCACCGGCCAACAACCCCCACGCCTCCCTCTTCCCTTAGCCACCGAATCCCGCCCTCCATCACCCGCCCGGCCCAAATCCCCCACCCCCTTCCACCGGAGCAAACACCTAAGCCGCCGGCCCCCCATTGAGTCCCCACCAGCTGGCCAACCAAAGGCCAAGCCTTGGAATTTGAATTTCAAATTCAAGTAAGCTTTCATTGCTTTCCTAAATTGTCCCCTTGTCGTTTAGGAAGTTTCCTAATTGAAATTCAATTTGAATTTGAATTTCAAATACCTTCCAAAATGATAAAACCCAATTAGGAAACCATTCAAATCTAATCAAATCTGAATTTAATTCAGAATTTGATTTAATTAGTTATTCAATCACCCATGCCCCACTTACATTGAATCTAGACACAAATTTAAACCCCCATAGGGCCGGCCCCCTCTCTCTCCCCTCTCTCTCTCCACTTTGCCACCTAAGCAACAATTAATCCCTCCCTAAATTCCCTAATAGCCACCGGCCCATTAATCTCTTAATTGGGTTGATTTGAATTTCAATTTGGCTCTCCCTCTCTAATGAAAATCTTAAATTTAGAATAAGATTTTTCCTCTCACCTTCTCCCCCCAAACCACTTGGCTTAACCCAAAAGAAACCCTAACCCTAGCCGCCCCTCACCCTCCCCAAGTCATCACCCATCATCCTTTCCCTTCCTCCTCACAAATCTCAAGCTTGTTCTTCTCCAACCGCCACCACCGCTATGCATGGCCAATCAAGAAGTTGACCATGGCTTCTTATATGATAATCAAGGATGAACAAACATTCTCGAATCTCCTTTCTTCGACGTGAACCTAGACGTGGATGCTTCTGTGGAAGATTATTTAAATCGCATCCTTTTCACGCCGGTACCTTCTATCATAGAGCAAATTCCTACCATGCGTTGGATACTCACTAGTCAACTCGTGGATTCCCGTCACCGGCCACCTCTCCAACGAACTACACCTTGGGTGTCATTTGTCTTCTAGTGGCAATGTGGCATCGCTAAGCATGTTCTCAATCTTCCTCAACTAAAGTACTTCCACCACGAGTGTGAGTGAGGGACCAAGGTGAGCGAATCTATTTGTTAAACCGTGGATTAGTGTTTTGTCGTAACATTACTTTCTCTATTTTATGTTGTTAACTTATAAGCATCCTGTTAATCTAGTTGTAACCGCATGCCTTACATAATCTCTACTTGATAATTCTAAAGCCTAATTTGGGAGAACAAGAAGTCTATAATTAGTGAAGCTTTCGTTACCAAATATTAACATCCCTAAGCAGTTCTTCTTTACTTGCATGGTTTCACATCATCTTGGTATCAGAGCATTGTTGCTCACCCGGGACGCGAACTCAACGGAATCGAGCTCTTTACCACCCCGGGAGAATAATGCAGACATCCAACCGTCTATGCCTATCCGAGGAGCTGAAGATCGACGGTCGTGATCGTCCTACGTTATCTTAAATTTTTATTTGTAATTTTTATTTTAATTATGCATTTTCCGTTTTTACCCTTACATAAGGGTCTAATCTTATGTAAGCCCTAGGGGCATGATCATCTTATTTTAGTTTCTTTTTATTTATGAGACCTATAAATAGAGGCCTTTCTAATGTAATAGTATGATGGATTATTAAGAAAAGAAATTTGTTTTACACTTTTGTTCTTTGGGAGAATGTTAGTGGAAAACCCTATGGAGGGAATTGTGGTTTCCACCAGCCGCATGATGAATCCAGACTCGTGGCTTGAAGTACCTTGGTGAAGGGCAACGCATCACCCGTCAATCTTCGGAAGAGTCCAAGGCTCACAGTTCTATCTTTTTTTTTACTTTCTTTGTTTTGTTTTTCCTTATTTCTCTAAACCACCACCTCATCAAGCCCTCCACTAAGGCGCCGATCTTCTCACCCCATCACCTCCACACCATCGGCCTACACCAGCCACTCCATTCCTCCTCCCTCCCCTTGGATCCACCAAGGCTCCACCCACCTGCCGGCCACCTCCTTCCCTAGCCCCACTTTCCTTAAAAAAAAAAATCCCTCTTTCCCTATTTAAGTTGTCATTAATTTGAAAATATTTTAAATTCAAATTAATCTAATTTGAATTTCAAATTCATCCTCATTAATTACCTTATTTTTGAAAACCTCTTTCATTCAATTAATTAATCAATTCTGAAATTGATTGATTAATTAATCCCTAATCTAAATACATTGAACCTAGACACCCTTAGTCCGCCTTCTCTCTCTTGTCCGGCCCCATACCCATGCCCTCTTTAAATTTCTTCCCAAAATTAAATTAATGATTATCTTGGAAAGGTTTTGAATTCAAATCCAACACAACTTGAAATTCAAATAATTTCCAAAATTAATTGATCTATTTTTGGAAAATCTTTAAATCAATTACAATTCAATTCCAAATTGAATTTGAATAAAATTCTCTCCCTCAATTTAAGACCATTGAATAGGCAAGCTTTGATTCCACCCCTCCCTCTCTCCTATTTTAATTAATGCTTCTCCATTAAGGCTCCAATCTCTCTCCATTTAAGGGATTAATTAAGTATACATCCCCTCCTTTTCCCATTTAATTTGAAATTCAAATTTCAAATGACCCCCATATCCGTTCTACATCAATTTTCCTTTTTACGTGTACGGGTACGTTGCTTCTCTAGTCAGTACCATACGAAGGTAAACTCATATAAATTTGCATGCATATCATTTTCCCTTTATCATATATTCATTTATACTTTTTTATATAAGTTATTTTATTCTTTCACCATTCTTTGCTTATTTTATTATATCTATAAGTATCATATATCTATTTCTTTTATATATGTATTTATATCCTTCATTTGAATCCTCTCACATAATAGCATCAAAAGATAAATAAACATTACTTTTAAAATTTAAACAAAACATATAAAAATGTCTATATAGAATATTAATCACCTGTCATTATCATAAATATTCCTTTCAAAAGAATACGAAAATATAATAAGAAAATTCCTACTACTTTAAATTCCTAAATTCATATATAATATAAACATTCAAGAAAAAATGTGATTTAATAACAAAATTTAATAACAACTATGATAAAAAATTCACTTACAATGGAGCTTTTTCCAAAATATCAAAATCATTCCTCTTCCACTTCCAAAATTCATTCTCCTTGTTTTCAATCTCTTCTTTTATCTTTATTTTAATGTTTTTAGTAATTAGAAAAAGAATTAGGAAACAATTTAAACAAATTTTGAAAAATAAACCTTTTTTTCCTCTTTCTCTCGTCGTTCCTCACGCTCGTTGAAACTTATTCCAAATTTATCACTCTTTTAACAGTGGAAATGAAAAAGAGTTGTTTAATCTTACCCTCCAACGCAATTGTTTACTAAAATTGGGAAAAACAAACTCATCGAATGCTCTCGCGCACAAGCCTCTCGTCCGCCCTTCTCTGTTCGCGAAACACCCGCTCGGTTCCGCGATTGCTCTGTTTGCGGATTTTAATAGGGAGGTGACCGACCGGTTCAATAGAACTGGTCGTCACAATCTCCCTTCCATAAGAAAACATACCTTAGTTAAATATATGAGGATATTGACTTTTCATTTCTGCCTCTTTCTCTCAAGTGATATCTCTTTCTGATCCATGCTTCCATAAAATTTTTAGAAAAAGTATTGCTATATTCCTCAGTAGTTTTACATCATATTCCAGTATTCGTTCATGTTCTTCAACATATTTCAAATCAGGTTGCATGTCAATTGATTTGGACTGAATTCTCTTTGACTCATCTAACACATACTTCCGGAATACTGATATATGAAACACATTATGAATTCTTTACATATGCACTGGCAGATCCAATCTATAAGCCATATTTCCAATCCTCTCTATGATTTCAAAAGGACGTATGAATATTGGACTCAATTTTCCTGTCTTTTCAAACATTTGCACACATTTCATTGGGCTGACTTTTAAGAAAATAAATTCTTCCACTTCAAACTCAACTGGTATATGCTTTGCATCATAATACTTTTGTTGCCTATCTTGTACTGTCTTTAGTCTGTCTCTGATCAATCTGATTTTATATGTAGCCTCATCTACCAACTTAGTTCCATTTTTTTTTTCACATGTTTCTACCCAGCACAAGGGTGTTCTGCACTTTCTCCCATAAAGAGCCCCATATGGTGTCATTCCAATACTAGATTGGGAAATATTATTGCATGCAAATTCAATCAACGGTATGTGAGTCTCCCAATTTCCTCCAAAATCTAAAACACATAATCTCAATAAATCTTTCAAAGTCTGAATTGTCCTATCTGATTGCCCATCTGTCTGAGGATAAAATGTTGTACTGAAAGTCAATCAGGTGCCCATAGCTTCCTGAATTTTCTTCCACAATTTAGAAGTGAATCGGCCAATCGGGCATCCCTATTAGATACAATTAATTTTGGAATTCCATGTAATCTCACAATCTCATCCATATATTTTTTGGCCAACTTCTCCATTGAATATGTCTGCTTGATAGGTAAGAAATAAACTGACTTGGCTAATCTGTCTACAACAACCCAGATTGTATCTCTAATCTGTCTTGACTTGGGTAATCCAATCACAACATCCATTGCAATGTCTTCCCATTTTCACTCGGGTATAGGTAAAGGTTGCAGTTGACCACTTGGCTTTTGATGTTGTGCTTTAATCATCTAACACGGAATACATTTTGCCACAAATTCTGCATCATTCCTCTCTAATCCTGGCCACTAAAACAACCCTCACAGTTCTTAATATATCTTTGTACTACCTGGGTGAATTTCATAAGTTGAGAGATGAGCTTCCTGCAATATCTCCTCTTAAATTTTCAACATTTGGAATACAGATCCTGCCTTTATACTTTAGTAATCCTTCTCCATCATGAGAAATCGTGGAACCGAGCAAGCGTTTCACGAATAGAGAAGGACGGACGAGCGGCTTATGTGCGAGAACATTCAGTGAGTTCATTTTTTCCAATTTTAGCAAATGATTGTGTTAGAGGGTAAGATTAAACAAATCATTTTCATTTTTATCGTTAGAGTGATAAATTTGGAAGAAGTTTCAACGAGCAAAAGGAACGACGAGGGAAAGAGGAAAAAAAGGTTTATTTTTCAAATTTTGTATAAATTATTTCCTAATTCTATTCTAATTACTATAAATGTTAAAATAAAGATAAATGAAGATATTGAAAATAAAGAGAATGAATTTTGGAAGTGAAAGAAGAAAGATTTTGATATTTTAGAAAAATTCTCATTTTAAGTGAATTTTCTATCATGATTGTTATTTAAGTTTGTTATTAAATCACATTTTTCTTGAAAGTTTATATTATATATGAATTTAGGGATTTAAAGTAGTAGGAGTTCATTTCATTAAAGACTCAACAAAGAAAAAATTTGTAAGATAATTTCAAGTGGAAGAAATCAGACATTTTTTAGACATTCAAATTGGGATTTAATGTTAACTAAATCCTTATGTTATTGTGAATAGTTAAAAGGGTTTCATACAAGATGAATATTGGAAGAGGAGAATCAAAGCGGGTAATTATGATTGTGTATAAATTTTATTATTAGGTTTTTATATTATTTTAAAAGGAATATTTATGACAATGACAGGTGATTAATATTCTATATAAACTTTTTTATATTTTTTGTTTAAATTTTAAAAGTGATGTTTATTTATCTTTTAATGTTATTATGGGAAAGAATTTAAATGAAGGATATAAATATATATGTAAAGGAAATAAATATATGATACTTATAGACAAAAGAAAATAAGCAAAGAATGATGAAAAAATAAAATAACTTACATAAAAAAATATATAAATGAACAGATGATAAAGGGAAAATGATATGCATGCAAACTTACAGGAGTTCACCACCGTATGGTACTGACTAGGAAAGAAACGTACGCGTGCACATAAAACAAGGTTATGGAAAAGGAAAAATAAAAATGAAAATGTTTGTACCTTCAGTACATTTAGACGGTGCTCATGTACAAATAAAAGAGAAAAATGAATAAATATTATAGCTCTATAAATGTTATAAATAACTATAATATGATATGCATATATGACTGAAATGAATGAAATAAAGATAAGAAAGGGAAATAAATAAGAAGAATATTAAGAGTTATACGTAATGAATATTTTATTTCATGTTAATTATTTTAACAGTTACCCACTGAGCTTACTTTGTAAGCTCATTCCATTAAATAAATGTTTCAGGTAAGGTACTAAGAATTTGAGATGGCAGAAAGAGAAGAATTTGTTTATAGAAGACGACGCAATACTGAAAACAGGTAAATTATGATATTTACAAATGTTAAGTATTTAAGAATTTTGTTAGTCACTCTTTAGATAAAAAAAGAGAAAATTTGATGTTTTAAATGTTGAATTACTTGTGAATTAAAATATTTTGATCATACCATCCGACTTTCGTTCCTGCCTCATTAAGTCGAGCATCGAGACCAGGTCGTGACAAATCGACCCTTTCTTCTTTGAAACATCTACAATTACCACTTTCCATGTTCTTTCATTTCCACGTTGGAAGTCATATGGGTATATCATTATAACCTAAGGCATCCTTCTTTCAAAACTCTATAATATATATTTTCTTCTTTTTTATGAATGAAAATAATGAAAAAATTTATTTTGAAACTTGTAAAATTAGTAATCATCATCATGTTGTTCTTTTTAAAGTGATTATAGATCCATTACTCATTTCCTAATAGTTCACTCTGACATTAAGAGACCTAAAATCTCCAATAGCGACAGGATTTTTCACCTTCATTGATGATTGCAATCAAATGATATGGGTATATCTTATCAAACAAAAACCTTAAATCAGTATTATTCTCCCAATTTTTACAGTCATACAAAAACAATTCAATACTAACATGCTTGGTTGCGAAGCAAGTATTTCAGTCAATAGTATACCTAATCCTCATTTTAAACCTAATCAACTTCTATTTATTTTCAACACAATCCAGTTAACTCATTACGTCTCACTAACAAATGATATCTTAAGCAACCCTTTATAATAGAAAGCTTCCTAAAAAAAGCAATTTTCCCTACTTTACACAACAATCGGATCAAAGTATGGCATGCCACTTGCGGATGACATCCTAGCTAATTGTTCATTGGTTTGCACCACAATTGTGTTAAGTTGTGGTGAATCATTTATGATGGGGATCCTCGCAAACCCTTGCATATTTCTCCACATAATCGACTTAGATCATGGAGCATAGCTTTATGGGGAACCTAGAAGTACAAAAAAACTAAATTTGAAATTCATTTCATTAATTTTGAAATAAATTTTACTGTTGAATGTTGATTTAATATCAACCATCAACTTTTTTATCCAAAGTTGGAATCAATAATGATGTTTTAATTTCCTCCTACAACTTATATAGTTGCATGGAAAACATCAGCAACAACCACCAGATTAGATCAAGTGTTGGCTCAAGAAAAATGGTACGAATGCACGAATCCCGCTTTGCAGCCGTAGGATTCCACTTACCTTAAGTCAGATTAAAATTAACCAGATTTCCCCTGAGGGTAGTGTCAGGGTTTATAGATCTGGGGTTCTTACTTCCTATGAGCGCAAGCGCCCATAGTTAATTACCCCTCTTACAACGTAAGAGAGAACTCTCGATTAAGGATGAAATAAATTTTAGTTAATTTTAGTCTCAATAGTAGGGGAAATGGAGGTAAACCCGATCAAGATCCCATGGTTCCGTCGTCCCGGGTATACCATAGATTTCAGTCTACCAACACTAGCAATCATTGACCGTAGTGTCCAGGGAATCTGATTAGCAGCCATGGGTTGCCTCCTCTCAGGGATCCCGAGTAGACTGAAGTGGTTAGATGTGGATTTTAATTTGATTTAATTTGGGTTGGGGCTTATGGCTTCCTTAGAAGTTGCCCGTTAATTTGTTTAGTTTGGGGCTTACGGCTCCAATTAGGA
>NW_021529777.1:873479-881482 GCF_001605985.2 Dendrobium catenatum | reverse complement strand
TTGGAACCATCCCGGTCGGACCTAAGGTACGACGGCCGGGGTCTTCGACACCTGTTGAAATCCTCTTTTTTTTATATAAACATATTTTTGGAATATAATATCATTTTAATTATATTTATAACAATATATTATAATATAATATATAATAATTATATTATTATATATTACATATAATATAAGAGAGGGAGAGAGGGATCGGGTAGAGCCCGATCGGGCATGGTTGGAGGCGGAAGACACGCACGGGTGTCGAGTTTGGCCGGCTGGAGTCGTGAGGAGGAGCCAAAGAAGCAATCGTGCAATCCCTATACCTCCTGCGAAAAGTGAAGTCGGGCAGCAAGGGAGAAGCCGAAGGATTGACACTTGCAATTTTTGTACCTCTTGCAAAGGAACGAAGTCGGGCATGGTTGGAGGCGGAAGACACGCACGGGTGTCGAGTTTGGCCGGCTGGAGTCGTGAGGAGGAGCCAAAGAAGCAATCGTGCAATCCCTATACCTCCTGCGAAAAGTGAAGTCGGGCAGCAAGGGAGAAGCCGAAGGATTGACACTTGCAATTTTTGTACCTCTTGCAAAGGAACGAAGTCGGACGACACCGAAGGAGCCGAAGAGCAAAGTCGAACGGCGATGGGGAGTCGGAGAAGCAGTGCGTGCAACCTCCTTGCTTCCTGTGATGCGACGGGATCGAACTGCAGCGACGAAGGGAGAAGATGAAAGGCCGACCCTAGACTCCTCTAAAAGCAACGAAGTCGGACAGTAACGATGGAGTCGAAGGAGCGAAACGAACGAGCGTAAGTTTTTTTTTTTTTTCTTCTTCCGAATCTCAGCCTTTTTTATTTTGAATTGTCGGTGTCTCTGAAGAGGTGCGTCGTTTTGGCGAGATGGGGCCGGTTTACAGGTATGGCGGTTGCTGCTTTAATTTTTTGTTCTAATTTAATTAATTTATTTTTAAAGTCAACACCAAGTAGAGCAAGTCATGGTCGATTTCAGCCAGTGGCTTCTTCCTGACCTTTCTAGAGAGGTGATCTACACCCTAAAAACAACCAGCATTCCAAAGGACGATTCTACTAGGTAAATAAATGGCTATAAAACTGTCCTAATACCTAAGAAAATAATTACAGTAAATCTCAAAATCTAAGCCAGCCAAATCAACCTAAAGGTCATTCGAAAGTCAGCATACAAATACTAAACTGGAAAGAATGGTTATGATGATTCAATAACTGACACACAAAGTAAAAATAAAGAGACTATTGCTGAGAAATATTGACTTGTAAAGAAGTATTAGATCACAAAATCCGATCTTCTAATCAAAGATTAGATAAGGGTTAATCATACAGTGGAAAAACAGATTCAACACCAACTCTCCATAACATTGAAGAAAAATGGCGATGGTAAAATACATAAGTAGGTAGCATGGAACAGTCAGAAAGAAATAAGAAAGAACTCTGACTGAAATTTAAACTTACAGTGGAAAAACAGATTCAACGCCAACTCCAGCAACCAGTCTGCGCAATCTAAATGTACTATTCAGGCCAGCATTCCGTTTAGCTATTACAATGCCCTTCAGTATTGAAACACGTCGTCTGTTCTCAGGCACCTCCTGCCCATGTCATCGAACATGAGAAAATATACAACAAAACATTTGATTAATTTTAGCAATGTAGCAGTTAAAATGGATGCATAAAGCCGAACAAAATTATTTCTAGCCACAAGCAATAACAGATGAGTTAACTGATATTTATGCCCTACCACTTTCAACTGCACAATGTAACCAGGTTTTATTTCCGGAATGTCTCTTTCAGCTTTTACTTTCTCCACAGCTTCCTTGTCTAATATCTAGAAGTAGACCACGATGAAAAACATAATAAATATGGATAATCAAAATCAAATTATTAACTCCAAGACACATTGAGGCTTCGTTTGGGACAGTTTTTTTACAGCTTCTTAAAGCAATATTTTAGTAAAAAAAATTAATTTTTCCACTAAAAAGTTGTTTTAAGCAGGAAGAAAGCCGTCCCAAACGAAGCCTGAATTAGCACCGAATTAATCATGAAATTCTTGATTGCTATAACTTAAAGGTCGCCATCTACAAATAAATGAGACTTACATTCATTATGTGCTTTGCTGTTTTATCAAGTCTCTTAAATTTGATTCGCGGGGGTTGTTCCACATCCGAGCGTGGATCAGTGGGACCAAGTGTCGTCATGTGCCTTAAAGATATGTTTTTGCAAAGGTAAAGATGAAATATTGGGTAATTAGACCGCAGCAGCTCACCCTGATACAACATGCTTGCCTTTAAAAAAGCCAAAAATAAATTAGATCTATTTACTTAAAGAATAAATATAAAAGAAAAAAATCAGCACTTATTTCAAACAAAACAACTAAAAATATTACAGGAAACTTTTGCAAAAAATTATAATTTACAAAGCATTATAAGTCTCCCAATAAGGTCATAACAAAGCTGAATGCAAGGGTGGAGATATTCTGGTGGAGGTTATTGAATAACTCTTTATCAACATTCCATTTCAGAGCATTTGATGGCGAGCTGTAAGAAACTGAAGGAGGTTATCATTCTTCTAAATCAATGGGGATTCATGATACCAATTGTCTCTTGCTTTGAAGATCGCTGGAATTGGATGAGGAAAATAAATCCTTTTATGATGCATCTTTTCTTTAACATTGTTTATTTCATCTGGAAGGGAAGGAATGAGTTGGTCCATGGGAAAGTTGAAAGAACTTCAGTCTTTATAGCAACCGAATCTGTCACTATGCAGCAATGCACAAAGCTATGAATGGGAACACTTCAGGACGGTTGGATGCCAATCAGCTGTTGTTGTTGGATAAAGCTTGGCACCCTCCTCCACCCGATTGGATCAAGGTGAATGTAGATGCAGCATTGTTACCTTCCTACAAAGGTGGAGTCAGCGTTGTATTCAGAGATCACAAAGGGAGGTTCCTTTTGGATTTTGGTAAATCATGTGAACATTGGAATATAGCTTACTTGGAGCTTCTAGCTATGAAGACAATTAAAGAGATGATAAAAGATTGGATGATGGAATATAAAGGAATCATTATTGAAGGAGACAATGCAAACGTTATCAAGTTCATTCAGGATTCAAACAGAAGAGATGGGGAAGAGCTTGAAGAATTCTCTTTTCCTAAAGATTTTAGTTATGTGATTTTTAATTGTATAGAAAGGGGTGGTAATAAGTTAGCGGACTTATGTGCTAACTATGCTATTTTTGCTTCTTTTTGTTGGGATGATCTAGGGCTCAATAAGGTTCCTCCTTCCTTTATGGAATTATTAAAGGAGGAATCAGCAAGTAACATTGTGTAGTTGGTTCTCCTTTTTTAGTTTCAATGCATTTATTGCTTCTTCAAAAAAAAAATTAAGGCCATAACAGTGAATCTGAATTAAATGGTTCACAATGCATCCTTATTTACATTCTCAGTAAAAATCCTAAACCTCTCAAATTTAGTAGGGTGTCCACGATGAAAAAGAGGCAGAAAGGGGGGATAAGAATTGGTGCATCTAAGAGTTGAGATATCAGGAAAAGAACAGTGATGTAAATTATTAAAAAAAAAACAATCCAGGCATCCATACGTAAAGTGCAAACAAATTAGAGAGTTAAGAAAGAGAATGCACTAACTTCAACGTCCAAGGTTGTCAAAAATAAGGAATGAAACTTCATATACTTATATCAAATTAATAGGAAAATAAATACTAGCATAAAATTTGTATGGATCACAGCAAAATACAAGTATATAGGTATCTTAGAAATAACATAGTAATCCAAATTTAACCTTCAAAATGCCAGTTCAAAAAAGAATTCCTAAAATTTACAATGTTCATAACAAAAGAAATTGATTATGTTGGATAGCAACCTTCAAGTTCCCAATCAAACTTTCATTATGTGGGCGCTCTATAATCCCTGGCACTAGTACATTCTAGTGATTTCAAGTTGATATTTTAGAATGCAAATTGGATATTATAGATTAAATACTACCCAGAAATTTCACCATCTATGAAGTATTATAAGGTTAAATTCAAGGTTTACCATCATCGCATTTGTGAGCTCTGAAAAGTTCAGCAGCACCCCAACATCATCCCCATGTCGAGGGCTTCATTGGGTATGTTGGGCCTTCCCACCAGACCAAGAAACACATACATGGTTAGTATTGTAAGACACCATGACAGTACTCTTCAATCCCAGAAACTAAAAAAGGCAATGCATGGGTCTTTGAAGACTTGTTTGCAAGCCACAGTATTTCCATTCCCATTAAGAAAGATGATCAGGAGTACTTAAACTTACCCAGTTGTGCTAAAAAAAAGCGCACATGAGGCTCACCCGTAACATCGGGAGCGTCGCTCATGAGTTTCGCCTGTCGGCAAAGAAACGTACGCACGGTTTCCACTTGTAGCGCCAAACACGTCGTGTATGGGATTTTAGAGATTTAAAAGTTGCAGGAGTTATGCTATCAAGTGTGCTGATGCGAGGACGATATCAACAAGATAACGAGGGCGAGGCGATGCACGAATAATGTATTTTTTTAGAGAGGAAGGGTTAAGGGAGAGAGAAAGATGGGTCTTCTTTTCTTTATAGAGAGAGAAAAAGATGATTAAAAGACTAGGAGAGGATGCCCTCTCTTTTTCTAGAGAGAAAGAGAAGATAGTGAGGTGGAAGAATTGCAAGGGAGCTAAAGAGAGATAATAGTTTTCTATTTTTGATTTTATAGAGAAAAAAAGTGGTAGAGAGAGTGAGGGATGGAGAAGAAGAGTTGTAGAGGACTTGTGGAGAGAGTTGTGAGGAAAAAAAATTAATTATTTCAAATAGAAAAAGTAGAAGAGAACGAGGGAGATGAGTTGGACGGAATGAGGGCTTGAATTGCATGCAAAGGGGGTCGGCTAGGAGATAAGTCTTCCCTATAGGGAGGGAGCATAAGTTTCCACGCTTGGGTATAGGAGCGGCAAGGAGAGTGAATGAGGGGAAAATGAGTTAGGTTATTAGATTAGGGTTTAGTTCTTTTAGGTTTATTTAATTTTTCAATAATAATTAAAAATAAATTATAAACACAATAAAAAGGACAGAGGTGTCGTACAACAGCAGGGGTACTTGAATATTCCAAATTTATATAATTTTCAATTATTTTTAATTAATAATAATTTTCTCACTATTAAAGAAAACTAAATTGTAAGTCTTAAATTAATATTCAAAATTTTTATAAAAATAATAAATAAGCATTACTTTTAAATTCGAGTCAACTCGCTGGCTGGTTTTCAATTAACTGCGTGCAGGTGGATTTTTCTCATGCAGAGCACCCGTCCAATATAGGTATCATTTCCTAGCAATTTAGGCAAGTCCGAACACAATGGCATGTCTGTTTTGCGAAGGAAGGTCGTTTGAGCAATGTCAACGATGGGCATGTGATTCATGGATTTTGTCCACTTTTGCTCGAATTGATTGCAAGAAGTCTTATTTGGGTGATTTGACGTTCAGAATGCAACAACGTGATTTGTTTCGCGATCAGAGGCCATTCAGACAAGTTCACATGTTGGAGTGCTCCAAGTTCATTATTTTCGTCATCGCCCAAGCAACACATGAAGGGCATCACTTTATGACCTACATTATTTTCTCATCCAACAAAATAATCCTTAAATATATTTATCATAGTGATACGAGATAATTTAGTTGATAAAGATATTGAAAGTTGTTTCCACATTCCTAAGATCAAATCTTGTCTACGTCAAATTTGTGCTTCAAGACTAAAAATTCTCAAAAAAAGAAATGTATTCATCATATAAAATTTTTTTTTTCAAAAAGTTGAGAAAAAAAAAACTCAAAAAGTCATCACAATAATACAAGAAAGCACATATAGTAGCAACTCCTACATATTTCAACCTCTTCGATTTAAATTTTTCAAAGCAAAGATAACGTAAACTCAATCAAAAATCACTTAACTGACAGAAAAAAGGCAATTGCTCAAAATGATGCTTCAAGCAATTCAGAAGACTGAATTGGAAAAAAAAGGTCTCGCACCAAAAGTAATAGTTGCCCGCATAACAGACAGTAAACGGATAACCATTTTAAATAAAAATTAATAGTTTAGATTACCGAAGGATATGGAATCAATATAGTAAACTAGAGATGGCTAAATGTACTGCAAAGATGAAGGAAACTACACTGACAGCTCCTTATAACGTAACAAATAAAAATGGAAAGGTCAGGATTCAGATTACTTACTGCAACTGAAAAATTCTTAGGAGGAAATGAAAAAGAATAATTTCTTTGGTAGATTGGTCCTCTTTGAAATGTAGAAAAATTTAGCTTCAATGTTGACAATTTGTTATTCACGGGAAAGCTCTCCGAAGATGTTGAATGTGCAAATTTATAGCTGGCAAGATGATTTCCAAAACCACGAACACTTCTCCAAAACATTTGCATCCTTCCTGTTATGCAGCTGTCATTGCAGATATTCATCGCATCAGTAATAATGCTAGATGAGCAATTTAAGAAAAAAAAATGTTGTTTCTATTTAATGTGTAATACTATCGCATTCAATTTTTAAAGGAAATAACTCCAGTTCTGAATCAAAATATTTTCATTTAACTACATTGTGCAAATTACTAAACAGAGATACATAGGGGTTGACAGCAAACCACGTTATTACTCTTAACATTCTGCAGACCAATTAATGCGATATGCAGATCCTGTGTAGTAGGCAAGCAGAGCTTGCATAAACAACTCTGATCAGAAATATTTTTATTTCAGCGCCATCAGAAATTTGATGAGGAACAATTTTGACTCTTGTACCGAGAGATGTTTTTATATTGAAGGATTGTGGGACCCACAAGTCAGTCATAGAGATCCTTGAACAAATGGAATAAGGGTTCCAACCATTGGATCGATCTATTTATGGCCCTTAAATTCCAATTTGTGTGCCTTTTTCAATTCTAGCTGCCAGCTCCTCTCAGAAATTTTTTTTTTTCATTTTTATAAATAATTTTGATTTATTTTTATTAAAAGCCTTTTAAATAAAAATATTTCTACCTATAAATACTTCTACACTTTGCATAGAATCAAACAATCAAATTCGAAGTAATTTTTTATATTTCTACCTTTCTAAATGGTATTAAAACAAGTTTAGAGTTTTCGCCTTCTGACCTTGATTCTTTTTTCAATCTCGCTTCTTATCGAGATTCTTCATTTCTTTATATCCCTTCCAAGGAGTCGACCATCCTGAATAGTGAAATCAAACTAAAGGCAAGTCCAAGAACTAAAAACCTCATTTCGGCTGAGTAAAAGAAATTAACTAAAATGGTCCTAAATTATGAAGATTTTTCTGAAAGAAAAAGGAACCATGAAGGGTCTAGTCAAGTCTTGGAGGAAGGGTGATGAGAGAAGAGGATTGTGCCCACTAAACGGCCCGCCAAGTTCAGCGGAGAGGAGCCTCCTTAGAGGAAAGCAAGCGTTGAAGTGGGGAAGGGAGCTTGCCTGAAGCTGCTACCACCCAAGGAGCAATGACCTCTTCCCACAAAAGCAAAGGGAGCAGCATCGACTACGACAGCCAAGGGGATGAGGACAACTCCTCCTACATCATAGGGGATCATGATCGACGAAGAGAAGGCTAGGAAGAGGGCCAAGCAAAAGAGAAAAACCGTTGTTGTCACTATGCCCGGCAACTGGAAGACGCCCGCCGAGCCTTCAAAGAAGTTGAGTAGCGACACGGAGAGTTCATCATCCGACGAAGCTCCTTTCGAGACTCGGGTCTCAAGGTGGTGCTATGACCAGGGCAACGCCATTCATTTAAGAACATCGAGGTTCACCCGTTGAGCCTTCTAGTTGAAGAGATTGAGTACTCAACAATGAACGCAATGAGACAAATTTGGCAATCAATTTTCTTCCTAGCTCGCCACCATCACAAAGCCTTAACAAAGATCCAAAGCTTGGAGTGCATCTGTGGTGAGGTCCAGAGGTGCTTAAAGGATGAGCGCTCCAAGAAGCTTGCCGC
>NW_021529777.1:815502-873379 GCF_001605985.2 Dendrobium catenatum | reverse complement strand
ACAGAGGATTTTGGTCATCAAAGTCTTCTAAATAACCAAAGAATTTATAAGCTTTAAATTAGTCATTCTCTCACCTTAGTTGAAAATAACCTTTCAAATATGCCTTTTTCATATTTAAAATTTCTAATTATTTTTGTCGAGAAACTCGTTAGGGATCCTTTAACCATTTTTACTACTGGATATTTCAAAGAATAGAAAACAATAAAATTATCAATTATTATTCAACCAATTGAGAATTAATTATTAAAGATATTGGAATTTTACTCTTAGATGTAGAGTATGAAACAAACATATAAAATGTGTGTACTTTTATTCACTTATTTTATGAATAGTGTAGTAAATACTTTATAAACTATTTCTTATTATTGATTTTTTTTCGTATCTTATTATTATCTCTTTCACTTTGTAATATAGAATCCATCGTCTCATAGGTCAAGTAAACAAAACTTATCTTGTGTCCGTCACTATTAACTTCCATTAATTTGATCTATAAATTTAAAATGTACTTATATCATTCCTCTATCAATTATCTAACATCTGTCTTTGACGCACTTTGTTTTTCTAATATTATCATCTCGATAACAAGATCATTTTTATTGATCATCATTATCGTAATTGCCATTTTATTTATTTTAATTATCCAACATTACTATAACCGAGGACAAAATGAGTTTTGCTATTGCAAATTATTTTGAAAAATTATTGAATAAAAAGTCTCATATAAATTCATATTGAAATTTCTTATTAAAATTATATCAGCTGCAATCATGTGATCAAATGACATTCGTTTAAGTTATTTTCATTTGGACTTAACATTTTTAGTTGCCACAAAAATTATTAGAGAATAATATAATAATTGCACAATAACATTGGTATCTAGAAATATGAGGTATGTTTGCTCACATGTAGTCTGTTGCCTATCACAACTGGTGTAATATCTAATGAGTGAATGATATTTGAAGGTCTAACCATCATAATTACATTTCCTGATCAAATTAGAAATAAATAATTTATTTTAATAATGCTTTCATAATTGACAGTTTTAATGAATATGAATGTTCTCTTTTAAAGTTAAAAATTAAAATGGTTTTCTTTAAGGGTCCAGTCTACCAATCACAAATCAAACTCTTCTCCTTCTATATTGTTTTATCATTCAAATAATTTCTCAATGTTCCCTTTCCTTTGGTTATAATTTTATCTAATGATATTGTTGCTGATGGTATATAACCTATAAGATTGTTATTGTAAGCAAAAGTAATGCATTTTTGCAATGAAAATTTTTTATAAGATAAAAAGTTCAGCTGAATAAAACATTCTTGCATTCTCTATCTATTGTTTCTTTTATTGCAAATTTAAATATTTATCTGAAGAATTATCTGCAAACATATTTTCTTTCTTAAATTTAATATTCTTCATTCTAAATGATCCTTAATGATAATAATATCATCTGTTGAATAGAAGATGAGAAAATGATATGAATGAGTACTTTGACAGTAATATTTTTATGAAGAGCTTTTCTAATCATTTACTCTATTTATTAATTTTTTTATATCAGTCATTGGAAAAACAATTTTGAAAAAATTTTAATTATAATACCATATTCTTATAAATAATCTTTATCTAGATGTAATGATCCTTTATATGTACATTACATAATGTATTTGAATGAAATATTGCCTAACTCTTCTTTATAACATTTTCTTAATTTTTTATATGACTCTACGAAATTTTATCTTCAATGGTCGACTTATTGAATATCACTATTCCTAATTCTGCCACCACTCAGCTCATTATTCTAAAAACAAATCGAAGGATCTACACTAATAAGTGCTCAAATATAGTGTTCTAAATGCAATGCAAAATTTTAGTAGTTAATAGCTTAGATAAAGTACAACTAGATTTTTAAAAATATGAGTAAACAATAAGATAAGTAAATCTGAATGATTTAAGTAAAAAATTAATATCAAACTACAAGAAGCACAACACAACTAGAAAAACTTCAAGATCTAGGAATTGAATTATAGTTCAGACATCGCATTGTTACATCCATTCTACTTAAGAAGAAGAACTTTTAGCTCCACTAAATTAATTCTTGTAATTGCCAACATAGATTGATTCTAAGGAGATATATGAGCATGTATAATGCTTCGTTAACTGATCGTCTTTTCATTTACTTGCTGAGTTAACTTATTGATAAAAATGTCATACTTACCTTTAACATTAAAAAACCCTTGCAGTTAAGCTAGAGATTTTTTTAGAAAATAATAATTATGTATATTGGGCAAGTGCTTGAATGTCTTATCTTTATTATTCATAAAATTTTGTTGATGGGCAAGTGCCCATAACATCAGTATAATACAGGTGAGTACCATGCAATGTTTGCTAACGTCTATGAGCTAGATTGAACACTTAAATAATTAAAAACTATAGATGCATATATAATTAACAAGATAAGCAGTAAGAACAAAATTTTTGTTTTATTTCTCAAAATTATTACATGTAAAATGGCTCCTTGGCCAAAAAAGAAAGAAAATTACAAAATAATGAAAAAATTACAAACGATGGGTGAGTGCAACTCAATTACAAATGCACTTGCACCATCACTCTCTTCATCTCATTGATCCTTAAAAAACTGAAGGTTGTGAACCATGGAGCAATTGTCCTTTGAGGTGAGTTCTTCAAGCTGTTCTTTGATCCCTGAACGAAACCGCTTGCCTAAGATTTCATCGTAATCACTGCTATGAAGAAATTCCACTGTGAAGCTAAATGTCCCACTTGTCCTCAGCGCCTTATGCTTAGCAACAATTTGGCAAGCTCGCCCTCAGCCCGTTCCTTTGCCTCTTGTGCTGATTTCCAATTGACTTCTTTTCCAAATTGCCTTGAAACTGCTCCTACTTGGCGAGTTTGGCCCCCAGTGCACTGGCCCTTCTTCCAATGGAGATTGTTGGAGAGTTGTTCTTCCTCTCGAATTGAAGAACATTGTATCTTGCTTTGGTTTTGATCATCTACTAAGGGAATACAATTGTTTGCTATTGTTTTTTCAAAGTTTTCTCTCTTTTCTCTCAGCTTTTTCCATTATTGGTGGCTGTTTTCTATTGAAAACAGTGAAATATTAGTGAATTAGCGAAGATCCGATAGGAATCGCTTG
Source organism: Dendrobium catenatum (assembly GCF_001605985.2). Lineage (NCBI taxonomy): Eukaryota > Viridiplantae > Streptophyta > Magnoliopsida > Asparagales > Orchidaceae > Dendrobium > Dendrobium catenatum. The sequence continues at coordinate 870,231 of NW_021529777.1, read as the reverse complement.
GAATATTCAAGTGGTACCTATCAGAAGTCAATTGGGAAATCAGCACAAGAGGCAAAGGAACGGGCTGAGGCGGAGCTTGCCAAAATTGTTGCTAAGATCAAGGCGGCTGAGGACAAGTGGGACATCTTCTTCATTAGCAGTGATTACGATGAAATCTTAGGCAAGCGGTTTCGTTCAGGGATCAAGAACAGCTTGAAGAAGCTCACCTCAAAGGACAAATTTGCTCCATGGTTCCACAACCCTTCAGTTTCTTTAAGGAATTCAATGAGACTGAAGAGAGTGATGGTGCAAGTGCATTTGGTAATTGAGTTGCACTCACCCATCGTTTGTAATTTTTTCATTATTTTGTAATTTTCTTTTCTTTTTTGGCCAAGGGGCCAATTGTACATGTAATAATTTTGAGAAAACAAATATTTTGTTCTTACTGCTTATCTTGTTTTAATTATATGCATCTATAGTTTTTAAAATTATTTAAGTGTTCAACTAGCTCATAGACGTTAGCAACATGCATGGGTACTCACCTGTATTAATACTGATGTGCTAGGGCACTTGCCCATCAACAAATTTTTTATGAATAATAAAGATAAGACATTCAAGGCACTTGCCCACATAATAACATATTATATTTTCTAAAAAATTCTCTAAGTCTTAACTCGCAAGGGTTTAATGTTAAAGGTAAGTTGACAATTTTATCAATAAGTTAACTCAGCAAGTAATGAAAAGACGATCAAAGTTAACGAAGCATTATACATGCAATCATATTCTCCTTAGAATCCAATCTATGTTGGCAATTACAAGAATTAATTTAGTGGAGCTAAAAAGTTCTTTCTTCTTAAGTAGATGGATGTAAACAATGCATATGTCTGACACTTAATTCAAATTCCTAGCATCTTGAAGTTTTTCTAGTATGTGTTGTGCTTCCTTGCTAGTTTGATATTCATTTCTTTACTTAAATCATTCAGATTTACTTATCTTATTGTTTTACTCATATTTTTAAAAATCTAGTTGTACCTTTATCTAAATCTATTAACTATTAAAATTTTGCATTGCATTTAGAACACTAATATTTGAGCCTACTATTAGTGTAGATCCTTCGATTTGTTTTTAGAATAATGAGCTCTAGTGGTGGCAGAATTAGAAATAGTGATAATTCAATAGAGCTCGACATTGAAGATAAAAACATTCGTAGAGTCATATAACAAAATTAAGAAAATGTTATAAAGATAGTAGCAATATTTCATTCAAATACAATTACTGTAATGCTACATATAAAGGATCATACTCTAGAGTTAAAGATTATTTATTAAGAATCATAGGTTATACGATTAAAATTTTTTCAAAAAGATGTTTTTCACAATTGACTGAATTATAAAAAAAATTAATAAATATGAGTAAATGATTAGAAAAGCTCTTCATAAAAAAATATTATTGTCAAGTACTCATTCATATCATTTCTCATCTTCTATTCAAACAGATGATATTATTATCATTAAAGGATCATTTAGAATGAAAGAATATAAATTTAAGAAAAGAAAATATGTTGCAGATAATTCTTCAAATAAATATTTAATTTGCAAATAAAAGAACAAATAGATAGAGAAATAGCAAGAATGTTTTATTCAGCTGACCTTTCTTTCAATCTTATAAAAAATTCTCATTGCAAAGATATATTCACTTTTGCTTACAATAACAATCTTATAGGTTATATACCATCAGCATACAATATCATTAGATAAAAATTATAACAAAGGAAAAGGGCAAACATTGAGAAATTATTTGAAATGAATAAAAACAATATAGAAGGAGAAAAGAGTTTGATTTGTGATTGGTAGACTGACCCTTAAAGAAAACCATTTATTAATTTATTAACTTTAAAAGAGAACTATTCAATATTTATTAAAACTGTCAATTATGAAAAGCATTATAAAAATAAATTATTTATTTCTAATTTGATCAAATATGTAATTATGATGGTTAGACCTTCAAATATCATTCACGTCATTATAGATAATACACCAGTTTGTAGAGCAACAGACCTACATGTGAAGCAAACATATCCTCATATTTCTAGATACCATGTATTGTGCATATTATTAATATTATTCTAAATAATTATTGTGCAACTAAAAATGTTAAGTCAAATGAAATAACTTAAAACGAATGTCATTTGATCACATTGATTGCAGCTGATATAATTTTAATAAGAAATTTCATAATGAATTTATATGAGACTTTTTCTATTCAATAATTTTTCAAATTTGATGAAATTTGCAATAGCTAAAACTCATTTTGTCTCGGTTATAGTAATGTTGAGAATATTAAAATAAATCAAAAATGCAGTTCAATATATGATGATCAATAAAAAATGATCTTGTTATCGAGATGATAATATTAGAAAAACAAAGTGCGTCAAAGAACAGATGTTAGATAATTGATAGAGGAATGATATAAGTACATTTTAAATTTTATAGATCAAATTAATGAGATGTTAATAGTGACGGACACAGATAAGTTTTGTTTACATTTGACCTATGAGACGTTGGATTCTATATTAGCCAAAGTGAAAGAGATAATAAATAGATATGAAAAAAAATCACATAGTAAAGATCTAAGTTTTTAAAGTATTATCTACACTAATCTAAAATATAAGTGAATCAAAAGTACCACACATTTATATTGTTTGTTTCATACTCTACATCTAAGGTAAAATTCAACATATCTTTAATAATTAATTCTCAATTTGGTTGAATAATATTCTCAATTTGGTTGAATAATAATTGTATAATTTTATTTGTTTCTATTCTTTGAAGATATTCCAGTAAAAAATGGCTTTAAGAGGATCCTCAACGAGTTTCTCGACAAAATAATTAGAAATTTTAAATATGAAAAAGGCATATTTGAAATGTTATTTCTCAAATAAGGTGAGAAGAATGACTAATTTAAAGCTTACTAAATTCTTTGGTTATTTAGAAGACTTTGATGACCAAGAATCTCTGTGTGAGAATGAATACAAAAATATAATAGTTGATTCAATGAGCTTCAACACCTCTACTTCAAACAATCGACACAAAATATTTTGGTCAGGCTTCATTCTCCTCTTATTGTAAGAGAATTAGAGCACATACTCCTTCATTCAATTGATAAAGAGGAACAAAATTATTCCACAAATGGGTTGAATATTTAATCTATGTGCATACAAATTTTCATCTGCTATCAAGAAAGACTCCAAATTATATGAAGAGAGATAACAAGATTTGGGATGTTGCTGGAGATGGGTTTAACTCTCTTGATTATATGAAAATATTGGAGAATGCAAAATGTTTCTTTTGATGAGCTAGAATTGCAAGCAATGATATTTAAAGACAATGATATTAAAGGCCAAAGGCAAATCCCTAAAAGTTAATCTTGTAATTTCTTTTATTGAATAGTTGATGCTTCGTCTAATACTAGATAGTTTATGTTTATATTTTTTATGTTATAATAGACATTATATACTTAGTTTTTCATATTATAAGCTACAAATTAATTATAATATTGTTTAATTATTTATTTGTTATTCTTAAAATTATGTATTCATTATTTTCTTAATTTTGATGCATGATTTAAAAATTATAATGTCGTATCTGCGTGATACGTCTTATAGTTCAATAACTAATGAGAGTCGTATCGATGTTGTATCGTGTCTGTGTCGACATATCCATATATTTTAGAATAGTATAAATAATACTCTAGACATTTCAATCTTTATTATGTGACTTTCTTTCATATTTATATGTTATTTCTTTCATTTTAGCTAATATAAAATTCTACATCTCATAAATCAAATATAAATAAGACTTATCTATGTTTTTCACCCTTAGCATATTATTAATTAGAACAGTAAAATTTAAAATGTATTAAATATTATTCCACTATAAATTATCAAATATATTTTCTTTTACACATATTGTCTTTCCAATATTATCCTCTCAATAATAAGATTACTTCTTACTAATCATCATAGGTTGAAGTGTATTTTTTTTATTTGAATCTTCTCAACATTATTGTAACTGATGCAAAATAAATTTCAGCTACTGCAAGCTTTTTCAAATTTAAAAAATCATTGAACATAAAATCTCATAAAGTAATTCATTATAAAATTTCTTATTAAAATTTTGCAATCATTGTACTCCAATGGCATTCATTATAAGTGATTTTATTTGTCTCAGTATTTTTAGCTACACAAATATTTTTTAAATAAAGATTGAGACTGTAAACAACACATAGTGTCCAAAAAATATAATGATATATTTGCTTCACAAGTAGGTTTGTTGCTTCACAAATTGGTTCATTATCAATAATGATGTGAATGATATTTAAAAGTCTAATCATAATGATTACATCTTTGCTCAAATTATAAATAAAGAATTTCTCTTTAGACTGCTCTTCATAATTGATAACTTTAATAAACCTTAAATAATTATCTGTTAAAGTTATGAAATTGATAAAATAGTCTTCTTTGAGGGTTAATCCATCCATCAAAATCAACTAACTCTTTTCTCCTTTTATATTTCTTTGGTGGTTCAATAACATCTCAATGTTTGTCCTCTCCTTTTATAACTTTGATCTAATGATATTGTACCCTGATAATATGTAACATGCAATATTATTATTGTAGGTAAAAGTGGATGCATTCTTGTAATAAAGATTTTTTATAAGATTGAAAGAAATACTAACTGAATAAAATATTCTAATATTTCTCGATCTTGTTGTTCTCTCATATACAAATTAAATGTTTCTCTAAAGTACTATCTACAATAAAAAAAAATATCTTAAGTTCATATCCCTCCATTCTAAATGATTATTTAATGATAGTAACATCATCAGTTCAAGCAAAAAAAGAGAAATGATATGAAGCACGAATACTTGATAGTGATATCTTTTTATGAAGAGCTCTTTGAATCCTTTACTCAGCTTTACTGACTTTATTTTGCAATTCTGTCAACTATGAAGAAGTTATTTTTGATAAATTTTAATTATATGACCAATAAATTCTTAACAAATGAGTTTTAACTCTAGAGCATGATCCATTATAAGTAGCGTTACAGTAATTGTATTTGAATGCAATATTAGCATCACATTCATAATATTTTCCTAATTTTATTATATGACCCCACAAAAGTTCATTTTTTTTAATGTCGGGCTATGTTGAATCATCACCACTCTTAATTCCGTCACCATTAGAACTCATTATCCTAGTAATGAATCAAAGAATCGGCGTAAATAATAGGCTCAAATATTAATGCTCTAAATACAATACAAAATCTAAATAATCAAAAGCTTTAGATAATGATACAATTAGATTTTTAAAAATATGAGTGCAATAATAATCTAAGCAACTCTGGATGATTTAAATGAGAAATGAATATCAAACTAGTATTATATGGTTAGGAGGAAACACAACCCAAACCAAGTTAATATTAATTATTAAATAATGTAGATAAAATATGCTGAACAAAAATAACAAAATAAATCAGTCCCCATACAAGACCAATAACATAACTTCCCTCAAAAGTAATACACCAAACTCAAAAAATTAAGCATCAAGTATACTAAAATGAAATTTATGGAAGTCAATTCTCTCCCCATTTACATGCCTCAAAATACTTAAGATCTCATCATAATAAAACTAATAAATCAAAACAAAAAAATTATTTTATTCAATTCAGAACTCCCAATTTATATATCTGAGAATAAGTGCTTCTAATTTTAAAATCTGAGCTAATAGATATAATTGGTGCAAAAGTCAGCTCAATTTGATTGCATATTCATAAAATTCAAATCTTTCACAATATCATTTCCAACAATAATCAGTCATATCCAAAGGCTTTTTAATTTATTTGGAAATTCATATTTCACTGCATCATCCAATTGTCAAATTGAATTCCATGACTGAATGTTCCAAACCTCCTACTAAGGTCCAATAGATGGAGCAAGAATAGAATCAGGCAAGCCCCACGTGATCACAACTTCAGTATAGAAAATAATGCTAAAAATCACAAGGCAGGCCTATCCAACAGATGGAGGAAGAAAAACATCAGGCAGGTCTATCCAATGTGAAATCAATAAAAGCTTTCAGTGAAAATGCACATGCACTATAGATTTCATTCATTTCCTAAGGCTGATTTAGCTATTTAAATAATTGGCTTATTCATCAACTTGCCAAAAGTCACCTTTTACTGTTTAGGATTTACTATAAATAACGAGTAGGATTCAAATAAGCAAGAAAGGAAAGGCATTCTCACCTCAGAAATTTTTCTTGAGCAAGAAGAAGAACAAGCTAAACCCCTTCGCTGGAACTGGAGCCAAGCAGGAGTCGGTCTCGTTTTAGTTAATGCAAGAAAGGGGGAAATTTAAACATAGTTCTTGAGGGAGAACAAGTGAAGATAGCATGAGAGATAAGAAAAGGATGAAAACACCTGAAGAAATTTTCGGCTTTCGGCACTGCGGGAAACGGCGGCGGAGCAAAAATCGAAAACCTAAGGGGCTATTTGGATACCGGATTTATGCAGGATTTAAGCAGTATTTATGCTAAATCCTGCCAAACAGGATTTAGGGAACTGTTAAATCTCACAACGAGTTAAATCCTCCGTTTCCCTCTTTTTGCCGTAAATCCCGGATTTACTAATTCAGCGGATTGACGGGATTTGGCCAAAGAAGCGCGAGAAAGGAAGAAATATGGCTACCTTCGCAACGAGCAAGCTCCCGTCGTCGTCGTCGTTACTTCCGATCCAACAGAAGAACGGCGAGGAGGTGTGACTTCGGATCCCACAGTAAGGAACGTTGTCGAAGGATACGACGAAGTTACTTAGCGACTCGTTCAAAACTCCCTTTCACGCGAAGCTGGCGAAGACGAAGCGCATCGACAGCCGGAGAAGAGGAAACTGGAAAAGCAAACCCCAGCGAAGCTGCGTTTAAATCTTAGATTACATTGTCAAACGATTCCACGAGATTTAATAAGATTTATTACTTATATTGCCAAATAATTTTTTAGGATTTAACTTTAGCAGAATTTAATAAATTTCGATAGGATTTACTAAATCCTAAGTTAAATAATACTTGTTGCCAAACCGCCTCTAAGAGATTGTCTCACAAATCACACTTTCGCTCGAACCACGCAGCATAGCGAAGCGAAGGAGAAATCCAAACGACCTCCGCTTTCGAGCCGCTCGACGAGCTCATGGCTCAACCACCGTAGAGCTCAAGCTCAAACTTGAGCTTGATTATTTAACAACTACTGAAATTTACTCGAGCTCGATTGTTTCACAAGTACTGAATTTTGTTTGAGCTCTCGAAGTTCAATAGCTCAGCACATGAGCTCTATCGAGTCGAACTGCGAGATTCTTCATCATGCCACAAATATTCTTAAAGCATTAGGGAAATTTAATTTGTTAGATCATTAGCTATTGTAATAAGTTGATAAGAATTGGCAAATTGCTCAATGATGGGCATACTCTCTAATCCAATGTGTGTATAGCCTCCATAGACTCATCATGCCTGTCAATTGCACCAAGGCTCATTGTAAGCAAATAGAGGTTATGGGGCATTATGTAGCTATTTATTATGATGAGTACATATCATTATTAATCACAATAGACCAATTCTTTGTCAAGTTACTAGCCACATGGATGGCTCGTTTCTCTTCCTAAAGTGAGATATTTGCAAATGGGTGACCACCTAATGTCTTAGGAGAAGCATCTCTTATTGGCTCTTGTAATACCTTGCGAGAATTAAAAAGATTGTGAAGTGGTTGCTAGAGATTTAACACTCAATGCATAAGAGGGCATCACTCATTGGTGATATGTGTGCATATGGGTTCATCTTCATCATTGTTCTCTAGTATTTTGTCAACATAAGACTATGATGGCTATGTTATAATTCTACTAAGGCTTCGATTGGGATAGTTTTCTTACTGTTTTTTAAAACAACTTTCTATACAACAAAATTTAATTTTTTTATGCTAAAGGGTTATTTTAATAAGCATTAAAAAAGCCAAACCCAACGAAGCCTAAATTAGGGATTTGGGAGGGGTATCATCCTAGTAGGATGGTCTTCTAGTGCATTTTTTAAGGTAGTAACATAAGATGGGGTACCTGCTTCCCATCATGTGATGTCAATGAGAGTTACAAGTTTTTGTCAACTCTCTTAAGGACTCGCATTATGTGATGTCAATGACGAGTACAAACTTTAAGGGTTGGACACATGTTCCAAATTGTTTAACTCTAGCTAATAATCAAATAGGGGGTAGTTAAGTTCAATTGGCTTTATCATAGCTTTCTTATGTATCTTTCATTAAACATAGTTCATGAAGGTACAAAAAACCATTAAGGACTATGAACATTCATATAGTTAACAAATTTATCCCCCAAACATACCAAAAAATAATATAATTTTCTTTATATATTTCTTTTACTATTTTTTTTTATCATTTTTATTTTTTATATTCATGGTGTTGATATAAGATTTTATTTATTTCTTAATTTGCATTAAGTGCTCAACACCCTAAATCGTGGATGAGGGAAGAATTAACCCATCTTCAAATTAAGTTAATAGCAATAGAGTTTATTTTTGGTCTAGTTGAGGTGCCTTCACTTACAAACTAGTGTACTAACATGCGACATGCAAAACCCTTTTGTTAGGCCTGTCAAAATGGGCTAACGGGTTAGGTTTAAATACAGTTGACCTAAACCTAAAATATTTAATAAATGAGTCAAAAAGTTGGACTTGAACTCGACCCATTTTCTACCCAGATGCTTGAACAAGACCTAATAGCCCATTTTGATTATAAAATGTCAACTATAAGTTTTATGTTAATTGGTCAACAATAAGAATAGTATACCAATAAGTAAAAGAATTTAAGAAAAACAAATTAAACATGTCACTTTCGGGTCAAAATTTGATTTGTGGGTCAACTCGAATCCGACCTGCCAATTAAACTGGTCGAAATTCATAACACGAACTTGACCCATTTATTAAATGAGTCAACAAAAATCTAAATTTTTTTATTAAGGTTGGTAAGTCGGTCTATTTATTAACACCCTTATATTTTTGTGCTTATGTAGATTGGATGATGTCTGATATGTGTAACATAGACATGTTACCATATCTCATATCAAAGTAAGTAACACTTTAATTATCATTGAAATTATAATTTTATTTAGTTGGACTCCATTTAGCTTTTATTTCAAATTATTGGTGGCATAATTTTATAAAAATGCTATGTTTTAGCTAAACTAGAATCTTAGTCCAAGAATAAGTCAACAATACCCCATTGTTGGGACCCCATATTGCCAAGCCATCAAAGATTAAGTGAGTATAATGAGTCCTATTTGTGGATTCTAAGTGTGATACTTCATATTCCTATAGAAACTTTCAATCGATTTAATTTTCCTTGAATTTCCAAAATAGTGTTATAGACATGGTTTTGAAAATCGAACTAGATCGGTCAGTTCGACCCATTCAACTGTGAAACAGTCCTATGGCATGTTCGGTCCTTATGAAAAATCAATCTAGCACTGATTTGAACCGTTGGTTCAGCTGGCCAACAATTTTGCTTTGTGTTTGTTATACCTAAAAGGGTTAATTAGTAGTGCATAAGAAAAATATATGCACTGTATAAAGTAGGGATAAGCAAAATAATAATTTGATAATATTTGTAATCATCAAAATATAAGATAAGGCCCCCGGATTACAACATATTTTAGATACCATAAAAGTTGGATGTCTTAGGAGAGGACATTATGAGGGTTGTGAAAGGACATGGTGCACTATGAGGTAAAATGCAACAAGGAAAAGTACCCCTTCCTAGTATATTATAATGAGATATGCATTGTCACTAAAATAGTACGTGGGCTTATGAAGCCATTCTATATTTGGGAAAGACATTTGCTAAGTTTATTGGGGATAGAGTTCCAAGAATGATTTGTTGGAAGAGTACAAAGATGCTCACAAGAGAGGATTTTTGGTCATGGCTCAAGAATAAAGTGCAAGTATTAATTTTTTCTAGTTGAAGAATATAAAGAGTTGCTTAGGAAATATATACAAGTAATTACTATTTTTCCTTTCTAATTTTGTAGAGACTTATCCATTCTAAGATACTATATAAAGTTGATGAAGAGAACTTATATAAGTAGATTATATATACTACTACTCAACTTATCATAACCAATATTACAAAGAAGAAATCAAGCAACCATATTTCTGATGAGAGGGTAGGGGAGGTAGTGGATATACAATCGGCTATATAAGTCAATTCATCCATTCCTAAGAAGGAGAGATAAAAGAACATTTTTATCATCAATCTAGAGTTGAAAGATGGCCACATAATACCGAATAATTACCAAATAATATTAAAGAATGATCACATAAGGTTAGGACCAAAGTTGAATACTCTAATCAATCTTCTACATATATTTTTTGCATAGGGTGTTTATAAGAGGAGGGAAGTGGAGTGGAGAAATGAGGAGATGGAGTAGGATTTGGGGGATGAAATTGAGACAGTTTTTTAGCACTAAGGAGGATAATGTGGAGGAGCTAGGGGAAGAATCTGAGAAGGTTCCTCGCACTTAGAAGGAGGAGGAGGAAGAGGTGGTGGTGGTGGTGGTGGTGAGGAAGTGGATGTCATAAGCGATGTAACCCCCATATATTAGATATTGTATATAAGAGTAATGTAAAATTAATAAGGAAATATTCCGGACAAAATCAAGAGATATTTTATTGGTTATTTTGCAAATCCATTATGGACGATTTACAAGCTAATAAATGCATGCATCATTGATTTGGGCACATTTATACCTTCAAGGGTTGGATATTAGGTGTGGTTGACAACTTAGAGAAGTTAGGAATGGGCACTTGATAAGTTAAAAAAAATGTATCATTTAAATTATTTTTATTTTTATATAAATGTTGTTTAATTCAATCTTTTTGTGCTAGAAAGAAGTAATAAAACCTCATATTAAAGGAACACCACAATGACACAGACATATCTCCATAGCATTTAGTACATCCCCAGTGCCATAGTGCCTCCAGTTCAACACCGATGTGGTAGAGGATTGAATTTCATATAAGAGCAAGGCGTTGAGGTGCTAAGGAAGGAGCGCATAAAAGCCAAATCGTAACAGTGTCATGGAAGATAACAATTACATATAGTTGAATCGATGAACCAATACAATTAATGATGAACCATCACGTTGATTTAGTAGTGTCGTAGCACTATCTAGTCAAAATTGTGGTGTTGATTCAGTTATTTGCAACTATAGATAGAGAGTTTATTTCTCATATGGTATATGTCTCATGAAAGTGGTTGCTGCTATGGAGGGGGTTGGCCATATGTTTATTTTGTTTTAGTTTATGGAGAGTCTATAGAGAAGGGAGAAATGAGTGCAAAGGATTTGTAATCATGTTGTAAAGGATTTTTTTGGTGATTTATATCCTCACTTATCTCTTATACTTTTATTTTCTACATAATAATGAAGTATATTTTATTTGGTTTAATTTTAATGATTGACCACATTTTTTCTGTGGGCTTATGATACTTTAAAAATAATGTTTGCTTTAGATTAGATTTATAATTTCATGAGTTACTCAATATTATTTTTAAATTGTTCAAACATAATTTAATTTATGTAGAGTTCTTGTATGAACTTAAAATACAGTTTGATCTATTGCCTCAATAGAGGAGCAGAAGAGCAATTAGGGGATTTAAAACTTAACTTTGCCAAGCATAAATATATGATGGTTAGGGTTTTGGGATCTTGAAGAGATATTAGCGTTGTAGTTGAGAAAAATCTAAGCTAAACACTTCAACAAACACGACTGGGATGAGGAGTAATATAATTATGCACTGATTCATCAACATTAAGAAAGACATAAATATTGCAAAACATGAGTTTTGAAATAGCATAGGTTTAGAATAATTTAGATATATAATTTTCTTATTGAAATCATAGTTGTTAATTTTTAATAACTCACCTTTTTTATTCGACCGATGAGATAAATTAAATAGTTTGTACAAGCAGTACTAAAGTGACCTTAAGGTAATTCATATTATCATGGGAATGAAACTCTACTTGTTGTTTTATTACTTGGCATGACGCACATATTTCATAGAACAAGATTTACACTAGATATAACAAGTAATAAAAAAAGAAAATCTTGTCAAGTTTTGGCTAACCCAGTTTAGGAGAATTACAAATCTAGACCACTCAAAGAATTTGGAAATCTTATGGTTGAGGGTATTCACCAAAGCATCAATAAACCAAATATTAAAGCTAAGAATTTTGACCATTCTATCATCCAAATTATACAAAATTCTAAATTTAGGAGACCCTTTTAGAGGATATCAACATTAATATAGCTAGTTTCTTAGAGTTATGTGCTACATTCAAGTGTAATAGAGTCTCAGATGATATCATTAAACTTAGATTGTTTCCACATCATCAAGGAACAAGGTTAAGATGTGGTTGAATTCCTTACCCCCAAATTCAATCACCACATTTAATGACTTAGCTCACAAATTTTTAGGCAAGTATTTTCCCCCATCCAATACTACAAAACATAGGAATGATATTACCCCATTCACCTAACTAGATGGAAAATCAATATATAAACCTTGGGATAGATTCAGGGAATGTCTTAGAAAGATCCACTATATATGTGATTGATAGAGGCTCTTTAATGTCCAGCCCTTTAATAAAACATATGCTTTGATTGAAGAAATGACCACCAATAATATTAAATGGTTGTCTAAGAGAGTCAACCCTAGGATAATGGCTAGTGTATATGAATATAATGCTTTATTAATTTTGACTACGTACAAAAGTAGCTGCTATATTTAAAAGTTGGATAATATTGGAGTTAGTATACCCCAAAGCACATTATTGCCAGTAGAAGAGAGTATGTATGGAACATTCAGTGAGCTAGATACATAAGGAGTTGGATCATTAAATGCCATGAATCATAGAAAAAATAAGCCTTTTTCTAATACCTTCAACCCAGGTTGGCGAAATCACCTTAACTTTAATTTTAGTAATAATCATAATGGTGATATCAACTAGATATCTAGCCAACCCAACCAAGTAGGAAATTAGAACCCACATCCTCAGAACTATGAAAATCTAATACCTAATTATCCACCTGAATTTAATTCAAATAATAAAATTAAAGATAAAAGAGCCTTCTTTAGAATATATAGTTTTGCAAATGAGAGCCCAGGTATAAAGTCAAATTGTTGTAATAAGGAATATTGAAAATCATTTAAGGCAGTTAGCTAGCTCTTTGAATTGTAGACCTAAGGAATCTTACCTAACAATACATTGGTAAATCATAATGAAAAAGGGAAGGAATATTATTAAGTTATATAGTTGAGGATTGGAAGAGAGTTAATGGAAATGGTTAGGAAGGAGGGAAATCTTGCAAAAGAAATTCTTTTGGAAGCACCCATAACGCTCACCAAGCCTGAAGAATAACCTCAGCCCATTAGGGAAGTAAAAAAACATATTAGCATGATTATTGAGAGACTAATACTATCTTTTCCTTAGATGTTATTAAAGCAAAATTTAGATAAACAATTTTCTAGTTTTTTTAAGGTGTTTACAAAGGTAACAATTATATACTTTTTGCAGAAGCTCTATAGTAGATGCCAACCTATACTAAATTCATGAATAACATCTTAAGCAACAAGATAAAATTTGGAGACTTTGAACAATAGCCCTTATTGAGGAATGTAATGCAATAATCCAAAAGAAAATATCTTAGAAGCTTAAGGATCTAAGTAGTTTTACCATTTCTATGGCTATAGGAGATAAGTTTTATGGGAGAGTTCTATATAACTTTGGATCTAGCATAAATCTTATGCTCTTGTCCATCTTTATAATATCAGACATAGGAGGAGTCCAACCTACCATTGTTATTCTTTAGTTGAATGACATTTCATTCACTTTTATAAAGGGGGTAATAGAGGATGCATCAATAAAGGTAGATAAGTTTATTTTTCCTATAAATTTATTGTCTTATATATGGAAGAAGATAGGAAGATACCTATCATATTAGGTAGACCTTTCTTAACCACATGTAGGGCTATGATTGTTGTGCAAATGAGAGAATTAATAATTAGAGTTCAAGACTAAGAAGCCACCTTTAATATTTTGAAATATATGAAGTTTTCTACGAATCAATGTGAAGATTGTTATAGAGTGGATTTAGTTGAAGCTTGTGTGAAGGATGTTATGAATGAGTTGTTAAGTGATAATCACTTGGAGTTGTCATTATGTGAGGATGACTTAGGAGAGGTAGTTAAAGATTATGTTCATATGATTAGCTTAGAATGTTTAAAGAGAGATATACATCATCTCTAGGGAAGCCTTTAAAACCATATGTTGTAGAGGCACCTATTATTGAATTAAAAGCATCGTCTGTCCACTTAAAGTATGCCTTCTTAGGAGACGAGTCAACCTTATTTGTCATTATTTCTAAAGAGCTTGGAGAAGATCAAGAAGGTAAGTTAATTAGAGTTCTTATCACATATAAGAAAGCTTTTGGGTGATCTATTGCTGACATTCGAGGGATTTGCCAATTAGTATGTATGCATAGGATTATGTTAAAGGAAGCTTGTCAACATAAAGCTAACCTACAATGAAGGTTAAATCCAATTATGAAGGTAGTAATGAAAAGATCCTAAAATGGTTGGATGTATGTATCATTTATCATATTTTTTAGGGTGATTAGGTTGTCCCAATTCACTGTGAGTCAAAGAAAGGAAGTTTAATTGTAATCACTGATGAAAAGGATGAACCTATTCCGATTAAGACTGTGATAGGGTAGTGGATTTGCATAGAGTATAGGAAACTCAGGAAAGCCACAAGGAAGGATCTTCATTTTTCATTGCACTTTATTGATAGATGTTGAGCAAATTAGCCTATGTTCAATTTTTTTATAGATCAATATCAAATTATTTTTTGATGGAGTAGAATATAAATTTGATTGTATTCAAATAAATTTCATATGTTTTATAAATTTTAATAATAGCTCAATTATATTTAAAATTTATATTCAAAATTTATTGAAATCAATATTAATTCATGACTATAAATAGAGTCTTACACAAATGTTTCTCTAATTCCAACAAATTTATATTGCTATATATATCTCCTTTCTCCCCTTACTATCAACTATCCATGGGAGAGAAAAAAATACAAAAGCAAGGAAAAACCCTCTCTTGCCCCTAAAATCGCAGCAAAACCCCCACAACAGCTGAAGCCATGGTCATCCAGCTGCAACTCATTTCTGCGCCATCTCAATTCCACCATTCGAAAATCTCCATAACTCCCCAAAAAGCTCAAAATTTTCTTTCATTCACTCCATCGCTCAAACTCTGTCCTACTCTCCCCACATTTCGGGCCCGAATCCCTACCTTCAGCGGCAGCTTGAGAGCTGAAAGGCAAGGCAAAACCATGAAGAAACTCGGAGAAATCGAAACAGAAGCTGAAGAGGGACAGCTTGAGAATGAAGAAGGGCAAGGTGTCTCGAATGATCGAGAAAATGAAGATGCTGAGGAGGATGACGGAGCGGTTGATGAAGAGTTTTCTCATGCCAGTGCTTATCGAGCCAGACGTGACGAGAAGGATTACGACAGAGACCCCGAGCTCGCGGATATACTCGGCAGTTGCTTTGATGACCCCAAGAAAGCACAAGCTAAGGTTCTTTTTCTTATCAGCTCAATCTTAATTCTGGGCTTCTCTCGTTATACAAAGCTTTTGTTCATATGATTTGTTCAATTTGCGTGATTGAAGGTGGAAGATAGGATAAGGAGGAAGAGAAACAAGATATTGCATACCAAGACTGGATCGCCAACACCAATGAAAGTTATATTCAAAAAGTACGCTCACACCAGTCCTACAATTTGATATTATGTTCTTACCTTTCATAGTTTTTACCTCTTCCTATTTGAAAGAGTTCTTGAAGTAGAATTAAAGGATGGTAATAGGTTTATGTTTTATATTATTTTGCTAGCTTTCTTCGTTCATAAACTCTACAAACATGTAGACCACCCGCCTTAACCAAAATATTTACAATCTCAAACGTCTGCTTTGCTACATCCAAGTTGTTGCAGTCTTCATGCCTACTCATAAGCCATTTGGGCTAGTGATGCAACTGACTGCAAATCTACAATGGGTTAATGTGCCTTTCTCAGCTTCACTCTAATTTCATGGTGTGTTAAGAAACAAACCATAGTAGCTCTTCCTCTATGGAAAAAGAATACCGCACTTTCGCCATTACCACAATGGACATAATCAGGCTTTACTCATGCTTGAATTTGGCGCCTTTACTACAATCCAAGCCCTTCATTGTAACCACATCTCAGCAATGGTGCTGGTAAACAATTGAGTCTTTTATGCCCGGGCCAAGTAAATTGAAATTGATTACTATTTCTTTAAAACCAACCTCTTCATGATCATGGGCGGATCCAAATTCTTTTTTTAGGGTGAGCAAAAAAAATTTTTTTATGGGGGATGGACAAAGATGCTTAGGATTGATAAAATTAGGACAAAAAATATTTTTGAGATGGGACAAAATACCCAAAATACCAAAATATTCTATAATGGCTGAAAAGAATTTGAATTCACTTAATTATGATTTGTTAGACTTGCTGCGCAGTCAACTAGAAATTATATTCTGACATTTTTTTTTAATTCTTTCTTTAACAAGTTTCTTTTCGTTAAATTCTACTGTTTGTTAGATAGCGGTGCTAATCCTTAACTTCCCCCTTTCTTTGCTTTATCAGGTTTGATTTTTCAAACTCCTATATTTGGCTTGAATTCTACAATGCTCCATTGCCACAAGACGTGACATTGTTGTGCGATGTGAGTTGAACGATGGTTTTTTGATGCTTTAAACAAAAATACAAAATTTTCACTGAATGGTGACTTCCTTTTTTGTCAGACAATTCGAGCATGGTACATCATTGGCCGCCTTGGGGGCTGCAATTCTATGAACATGCAGGTCTTGTTTGTTGCATAAACATATCAAATATGAAATTGCTTTATTTTAGCCCATCTTTAAAATTTAACATTAAAAAAAAAACTTTGAAATTTGACATCATGAAACATTGAGCCGTTAAAATCATCTAAAAATGTATGGCACTTGTTATATACATGCGAGTATTACTATTTTAATTATAGGAACATGCTAAGTAAACTTCAGGAACATTGATACTGAGTCATCCAGGATTCTGATGTTTGCTGTGGTATTATGTGATGCGATGTCTTAGGAGCTATTAAATGATTATTTATCCTTTCTTATAGGGAAGTTTATCATTGCACCATTGCTATCAAGCCTATTGATGGAATCAAGGAATTTGAATCCTAATTCTTGTCAGTTACATCACATCTATGATAGGGAGAATGTTCATCAATCAGTAATAATGTTAAAGTTACATCAGCATGACATTCTAGGATACCTATTTATGAATTAAATTTCAATAAAAAAGCTAACAAACTAAATAAAAAATTACTGAAGTATCTTGACAAAAATAAAGGATGATGATTAACTTCAAATGACAAAATAATTTCATTACCGCAAAAAGATAATGAAATGAATTCAAATTCCTGTGGGCTTAAAAAATTCACACCTTGGCCTCTCTGTGCCCCTTTTTTTAACGGGGAGAGTTTTAACAACTTTAGGTTTTGGGATAAATTTTTCGGAAGACAGAGTATGTTTTATAGATAAGGCACTACCCAGAGATTTCGTTCTCATTTTACGAGAACTTTATGATTTGAGTTCTATTTTCCTATAGGCGTAAGCCCCTATGGTTAATTACCTCTCTTGATAATGAGAGAGAACTTTCTATTAAGGCTAATAGTTAAATAGGTCACAATAAGTACCTAATGTATAATAGTAACAATATTAGGATTTGAATTTGATTTTAAATTTTGGAGTTTATGACTTGAAATTTATCATCATATACTTAAAGCGGGTGATGGATGAATGATGATGGACTTGATCAAAATCCCATGGTTCCGTCATCTCGGGCTATTATTATTATTATAATTTATTTTATTTCTATGTATATATTTTTTTAGTGAAACGGGGGTAGCGAGGGAGAGAAAGAGATGGTGGAAGTGGAACCTCTCTTTCTAGAAATAGAAAGGGAGTAGTAGGCAGTGATAGGCTAGTTTTGTTTTTTAATTGTGGAAGGTGCAAGTGGTGGTTGTGAGGAGGTTGAGACTATATAGTGAGAATCTCTCTCTCCAATTTTAGAGAGAGAAATAGGGGTAAATTATTTTCTCTCTCTAAGTAGAGAGAGAAATGGAGTGTGAGTGAGAGGCATTTAGGGAAGATGACCTAGAGTGGGAAAATGAATTTTCTCTCTTTATTTAGAGAAATAATTTTCTCACTAGGTCTATAGAAAGAAGTTAGAATGGGATGTTGCTTGTTGGTGGAGGTGTAGGAGGTAAGAGGGATGGTTTTTTCATCAATGGGTTAGGATTATGTTTAGGGAAGAAGCTGAAGATGGAGAGGAGAAGAGAGAAAGAAGAGGGGAAGAGGAAGAAGAGGGGAAAAAGAAGAAGAGAAGAATAATAGAGGAAGGAGAAGAAGATGGAGTTTGACGGAGAAGGAGATGGAGAAGAAGAACATGAGAAAAGAGAGGAAGAGAAGAAGGGGAGGCCAGCGGTGGCATTGGGGGTCATGCGAACTGAGAGACTGAGATAGAGGGAGAATGGGGTTGCGTGAGTGTCATGAGGGGGTCAGTTAGGTATGAGGGTTTGAGTGAGGAGGGGATTTAGGATTTAGATTTTTTAGATTTAGGTAAAATGTTATATATTTTTTTTTTATTTCATATCTCTCCTTTTTAATTATTATTTGTAATCAATTTTAATTATAAAATTGACATGAATGTTTTTTTAATTAATCATACCTCAATTCTTCTGTCAGATCACCGTCGTTTGTGCACGTCAATGTCCCCTCGATTTACAAGTGCGAAACTTTAATTTTCGCCGATCAATAACCCTAACTAATAGTGGTTTCGATCTTAGCTACTCAGTTGCCCTGAACATGCCGACGCTATTCGTTTCACAAACGAAGGCCATTTTGACAATTTAGATTTTTGATCAACACACGTCGGGCAAGTTTCATGCGACATCACACTCTTTCACTTTTGACCGTATGCGGTCGACTCGATCTCGACACTAATATTGAGGTTAACAGGTAATTGGCGGTGTTTGCCAAAAAAAAATTAAGAGACTTCTTGATTCTCTCAGCACTCAACCCTCTCGTGTAGAGAATGAAGTCTTATTTATAGGTTTTGAGTTGGACATTTTGATAAATTTGACAAGAATTTAGTACACTGCATTGAGTGATCCATATATTCCATTGATAATAGATTATTTGTCTAGTTTTTTAGTGCCTTAATGATGCTAGAATCAAATGATCTTGAGTATATAGGATTCGTTTCGCCAAACTGCTTGATTTAACTTTAAGCACAGAAGATTTATAGACCGTTTGATCTTTCTATTAATGTTTAGAAGCTTTCAAATATGCTTCAACTGCTTGATTTGAGCTTATTTGAAGTCTGATCAAATCACTTGTGATGTCAATGAATTTATCACCTCAAGATATTTGGTTTGACTATAAGTTTGTTAAAATCAAAATTTGGAGGGCCCTTAATTTAATTATGAAAGTTTCATATTCGAATATTGCCTCATGATTTGTGTTGATCAATAAAATTTTGTGAAGACATATCAATGTTATTATGTGTTAATGGTCGTTAACCCTAATGGTGTATCTTAGGAAGATTTACATCATTCAGAATCTGGATTCTTATCTTTTGGCATCCATCTCCATCTCCATCTCCATCATAGAAAACAAAGAATCGTTAATGATAATCATGAGTATTTAAGAATAAAATACTTTAGTAGAAAAGTTAAAAAAAATGATTCTAAGAATAAATCTTAGAATTAAGTGTATTGTCAGAATGTCATGTGAATATTGATTGAAAGTCCTGAGCATTGACACAATATGTCAAACATGAGCCTAATATGCTTTATAGTAATATTATTTTAAGAATGAGGATAACAAATTGCTTTTATTAGAAGAGGATATTCAATCAAGATGGATGAGATATTTCGATAAGCTTTTTAATGAAGATTATGAGAATACAATTGATTTTAGCGACCATAGCATTATAAATGAAAATAGATCTTTTTTTTTTGTCATCGTATTAGTAAAATCGATGTTAGTAAGACTTTAAAAAAAAATGAAGTGTAAAAAAATTGTTGGACCTGATGATATTTCAATGGAGGTGTTGAAATACTTAAGAGATAAATGAATTTCTTGGCTTACATAAGTTTTCAATAATATTTTAAAAATTAAAAAAATGCCAGATGAGTGGAGGAGGAGTGTGTTGATTCATATTTTTAAGAATAAAGGTGATGCACAATAGCGTGCAAATTATAGAGGAATTAAGTTAAAGTGTCATGCATTAAAACTATGAGACAGTTATTGAGCATATGTTATGATATGATACTAAAGTTTCTTAAAATCAATTTAGATTCATGCCGGGTATGTCTACTATAGAAGCTATACATTTGTTAAGAGGCTTGATGGAGAAGTATAGAAAGAATAACGAGGATTTACATAGGATATTTATTGATTTAGAGAAAGCATGTGAGAAAGTTTCAATAGAAGTGCTCTGGAGACTTTAGAAAAGAAAGGAGTTAATGATGCTTATATTCATGCCATTTAGGATATGCCTATAGGAGCTATTACTTGTGTTCAAATAAAAGGTAGCTTGACCAAGTATTTCCTTATTTCAGTTGAAATATATCAAGGATTAGCTTTAATCCCATATCTTTTTTGCTTTAGTCATAACATGATGTACCTTGTTGTATACTTTTTGCAGATGAAATTCTTCTTATTGATAAGACTAGAGAGTGAGTTGATGAAAAATTTGAATTATGGAGGTGAACCTTAGAGTCTAAAGGTTTTCATTTGAGTAGATCTAAAACATAATACATGAAGTGTAATTTTAATAGTAATAGATCTAGTGGGATGATTGTGACTTTGGGCAATCAAATCATTAACAAGAATACATGTTTTAGTTATCTTGGGTCTATAGTTCAAAGTGATAGTGAGATAGATGGGGATATTGTTAGTAGAATTCTAGTTGGATGGTTGAAGTAGAGTAATGCGTCAGTCCTATTGTGTGATAGAAAAGTTTCCCTCAAACTTAATGGAAAATTCAATAAGATGGGGGTGAGACATGCAATGCTTTATGGTGCATAATATTGTCCATTAAAAGAGAAGCATAAAATTAAGTGTTGCAGAGATGATGATACTCAGGTGGATGAGTGACTTCACTATTTGAGACAGAATACAAAATGAGTATATACGTGAAAAGGTTGGAGTAGCTCCACTGGCAGACAATATTAGAGAGATTCACCCTAGATGGTTTGGACACAAAAGGACCATCTTCCGATGACCTGGTTAGTAGAGTGTAGATGTATTGGATTTGGCCTATGTTAAGACAGATAGAGGTAGACCTAAAAAAACTTGGCTAGAAAATATTAGAAATGACATTTTTTATTAAATTTAAATGAGAATTTGACTCTTAACAAAACACAATGGAGAAAAAGGCTTAATCTAGTCAACCCCACCTAGTGGGATAAAGGTTTGATGTTATTTTGTTGTTGTAGAAATATTGTTTTAAGGGGACCTGTTCTTAAGATGACCTGCACTTTTCAATTTCTTTTACGATTTGCACTCAAGTTTGATTTTACCCTAATTTAACAATTGGCTAACATGAATACAACTCTAGTTTCTGGTTGGGATGGCAAAGAATATTCACCTTAGTGTATTATCTTGTGTCAATAAAAATGTGGAAAATCTACATTTAAGATTATTTTCATATAGTAGTTTAGATGCTTAATTGCATGAATTTGCTTCTTAATTTCATATATTTTTATTATGGTCTATAAAAACATGCCTGCGTTCTATATTTCTATTAAGGTTACTAATGCTTCCTTGAAAACTTTGGAAAGGTCAGTTTGCTTGAAAGCTTAGACGAGTCCTTCCCGGACTTTGATTTGCCGGTGTAATATATTGACTGACTGACAAATTGTTAATACTGACTTTTGACAATTAGGAATTAGAGCCTGGATCATTATTAACTATGTCCTCTTTGTAAAGCTGTCCTTACATCCTTAGAAAGTGATAATTTTGTCTTTTTTGATCTATTTAGTTATCTCAGTCTACCATGGACAGTAAAAGACCAAGATATGATGCTATTATGGGAGCAAATGTGACGCCAACTACATTTTACAACATTGGTGACCTTGAGTTGCAAGATAACCTTGCACGCATTTGGTAGCTATCATTTTATATAGCTATAATGCATTTTTTGCGCTTAAAGTTTGACCTTCAGATTCTAATATGCAAGCTGATGTTATGACAGGGTAGACATTGGAACAAATGAACCATTGCTTCTAGATGTTTTGGTGAATGCGCTATCTTGCATAAGTTCAGAGTAAAAACCATACTCATTTTCTTTGTTTAATGCTTATTATAAGCACGCAAATTAGATGCTCAAAATTTTCATTTTGATTTCTCAGCATTTATTTTTTAGTGTTTTGAAATTGCAAAACAATATGAAGTTACTAAGATCTTTTTTTTTTCTATGCGCAGCACAGCACAAAATAAAAAAATTCATTTCAAAGGTTTTTTTTTCAATCTTGCGCTATTCGAGTGGCATAAACTATTTTTTAGTTTCTCTCATAAGTTATTGGAGAAGCACGATTGATGAATTGACCTGGTAGTATTTTTTGGGAAATTTACATGCATACCACTTTATTCCATCCAATTTATATATTTAACACCAAAAATTTAATATTATATACATACCACCCTATATTATTTAAATATCAAATATACCACTCATATTTCCTTCCTACCACTCATATGTTTCATTTCTACCACTCATATTTGATATGAAATGAACTATGATGGTATGTATGTAATATTAAAATTTTAAATGTTAAATATATAAATAGAGTAATATAGGATGGTATGTATGTAAATCTGCCTTTTTTTTTTAATTGACTCCGTGAGAACTGATGTTTTAATCTTTTCTTCTCATTTCTACAAAAAATTGGTCAATGAATCCATGTAGAAAATTCATTTGAGCAGAAAAAAACGAACAATAAAGTTTCTGAAAGATCCATTAGATGCTGCAACATTAGAATTTTGATGAGGGAAACATCGTAAAAACGCACAGTAGCTTTCTTTGGTGATTACTGTAGGGATGATGGGGGAAAGACGTGGGAGGGTGGAGGAAAGTGCTGCAGTGAGGGGCTAGTGTATCATAAGTGTTAGTGCCAGATGCTTGGCAAGCTATTTATTTAAGCGTCCACTCAAATATTAATGTACCGGACCAGAGATATTTCTCTAGGAGGCAACGAATCATGCATGCCATGAGCAAGAAAAAACCAAAACGCTTTACAGTAGTGCAACACAGCGAGGCTGCAATTTGTCTTGCTCTGTTTCAGGAGGGCACACTATTTTGTGTTTAAGAACACAAATTGTGGATCACTTGTTTATATTTTTCCCCACTAGAAATTCAAGGCAGACATTACTCTTTTAAGCTTACTAAGAAGAAGTCCTTGTGCTAATTATTCAATCCATACCACTTGAGTGAATTTACTTTCATACTTCTTAAAATTTTGTGGACTTGTTTGTTTCCTTTCGAGACTAAACCAGTTAAAGGCATACTATAATCACTTCTCTCTTAAATTTGTTTAGTGCTAGCCTTATTTGGATTCATGCTGGGTAGGTCTACTATGGAAGCCATACATTTATTGAGAGGTTTGATGGAGAAATATAGAGAGAATAAGGAGGATCTACATATGATATTTATTGATTTAGAGAAAGCATATGATAAAGTTCCAAGAGCAATGCTATGGAGAGTTCTTGAAAAGAAAGGAGTTAATAATGCTTATATTCAAATCATTAAAGATATGTATGCAGGAGCTATTACTTGTGTTCAAACACAAGGTGGTTTGACCGAGTATTTTCCTATTTCGGTTGAATTACATCAAGTGCTAGCCTTATTTCACTCATATATTTGTTTAGTGGCAGCCATGTCTATTGTTGAATATGCGAAATAGCAATAATTTAAAAGGAAAATATAAGTGCCTTGTAAAGAACATTATTACCACCAAACCAAAACAACTTATGCAACTTTAAATGCTTGCACGATACTGTGCTAATGAATTATTTAATGTAATGAGAACATGCAAGGACATCTGGACTTTAATGCGTGGTTCTACGTTTTTGAAAACAGGGTAATATAAATATACATTAATAGGTTAACTTAATTTTTAAGAAGGTTAGCATACCATCTTGTTGACAGCCAACATAAAACTTATCGAATAATCATGACAAGGTTGGAGTAGCGCTAGTGGAAGATAAGATTAGAGAGAGTCACCTTAGGTGGTTTGGTAACATAAAATGGCGGCCTTCCGATGACCCAGTTAGGAAAGTAGAGGTATTAGATTTGACTTACCTTAAGAAAGGTAGATGTAGACCTAAAAAGACTTGGTTAGAAAATATTAGGAATGATCTTTCTTTATTAGATTTAAACGAGAATTTGACTTTTAATGGGACACAATGGAGAAAAAAGATTCATGTAGTCAACCCCACGTGGTGGAACAAAGGCTTGATGTTGTTGTTGTTGTTGTTAGCACACCATCTTGAAGTAGCTTGATGGTGATTATGCATGATATTAAATTATTTTACTTTTTGACCCTTCTTATCTTAGAGCATCAGAGGCCAAAATCAAGGACTGGTTTGGCTATCAATGTTTAACCTACACCAGAAATTCAAAAATGATACTAGATTTTTGTAATGCAAAAAAACGTTTCTTTAAAACCTTGACTGCTTACTGCTAAACTACATGAACTTATTTCTTTTTTGCTCATTTTATATTTAGGCTTCATTTGGAACGACTTTCTCATTACTTTCTAAAGCAGCTCATTAGTAAAAATATTTTGAATTAGAAGTTTTTATACTAAAAGCTGTTTTACATAGTATTAAAAAAATCGTCCCAAACGAAGCCTTAATCACAATGGCTTTCATCTTTTTTATTGACACACTTATCTTTGCCTTCTACCAGCTATGTAGGCATTAAAGAGGTTGTATTTGGGGGTTCTGAATTTCAGAATTGGAAGGAAAATCTGGGTTCAGAATATGCAGGTTGCAGTACTCACAAGATTTGATCATGTCATATGCAACTAAGGTAAATTTTTAGCTAAAAAAAGCAGGCAATTGCACTTGAAATGAAACTATGTTGATAGTTGCGTTACGGTAGATTATTCTTCTTAATTACCTTCGAATTTTAATAACGTTATCCTTCATTCTTATGATAATTGGGCAGTTATCATTTCTTCTAAGGCATTGTTCATAGCTGTATAAATAGTATTATTGTAATTCCTGTAGCATGTAGTATTCTTTTCTTTAATCTTGCTGACTTTAAGATTCATGGTGTCAAGTAGTGGCTGTCATGAACTGCAAGATGGAGGGGCTTGATGAATCCAATGTAAAGGTACTTTTCAGGCCTTAGACTGAGATTTTATAATTAAATTGTTTTAAAATAAATGTTCATTATGTGTGTAGTGGAATTGTTATTTATTTAGTATATCACCCTTGGGGGTATTTGGGATGACTAAGTAATTAAAAAATTATAATGTGCGGATGTCGAATGTCATTCGGAGACCAATCAGAATGCGTCACGTCACCCTTTCGCTCGGTATCGCGGCTCGGTACTGCTAACGTGGTTGTGGTTGCACCTGATTCGCCTCCGGACGTAGAGCTGCTTCCGGCGTCCGCACAGAATAATTTCTCCAAGCAAGCAATGAGGGTATAATTGAGTATGAACATATTTTAATCTTTATATATATATATACCAGATGGAGTGTTAAAGCACAAATGCCAATAAAAAATGAGTTGGTAAGTTATCACCTCCTTTTTATGAATATTTATAGCTAATTTATGTTTAATATAGATGTATGTTCATTATAGATGATTTTAAAAATAGTTTGAAGACTAAGACTTTGTTTGGGACGGCTTTCTTACTGTCTTAAAGCAGTTTTTAAATATAAAAATTTTAATTTTTAAACTAAAAAGCTGTTTTAAGAAGCAATAATAAAGTCATACCAAATGAAGTCTAATTTGAAGCCACATCGGTAATTGAAATACAAAGTTTGTAAAGATCAAATATTTGTAGGGCAAGTGTGAGCTAAGATTGAATGCTGAGGCCAAATAAATGATAAACTTGGTGGACCAATTAGTAGGGTGTGTGGCTAAACTGGTGAGCTAGTTGAGACAGGCAAAAATATGCTAGGGAGCAAAGGGAGTTAAGGCCTCAATTGCAGCGAAGAAGAAGATTCTTGAAGTGAAGAAGGAGGATTTTGAAGAGAAGTGGAAGTTACAAGATCAGAGAGGCCATTATATTAGAAGCTAAGTTCAGTTAAGGAAGTTGTGGAAGATTTTAAGAACTCTTTGATCTATTGTGGAATCATATTTAAGAAACTCGTGATAATATATTTATAGAGAAAAGAATCAAAATAATATATTGAATGATCATTTTGGTATTTCAAAAATTTTAAATGGAATAATTTTGATTCCAACAACTAAAATAATAGAAGTTGGATTTAATGGTATTAAAATTAAAGGTATTTTAGTAAATTTTTAATTAAATTATTTCAATAATAGTATTTTTACTTATAATTTTAATTAAAATTTATATATAATAACTATTTTAATTAAAAAAATATTAATAACTTTAACACCATTAAAATCAACATTTATTATTTTGAAAGTTGGGATCAAAATGATCAAATTTTAATGAGTTGAGAGATCAAAATAATTCTTTAAAATAGTTGTGGATCATTTTGATCATTCGTAAAGAATTTGAAAACTATTTATGTATTTTTCTCCATATTTATAGTTAAGGTGAGGACCTCCAGTTCTAGTGGCTTGAAAAAGGTTTTACATTTGAGGATTTCTCCCCATACATAGAAGATGATGATGAAAGTAAGTTGAAAAAAACATTCTATAGTGATTATAAGCAATATATTGAAATTATATAATTACTTTGTTGTAAAAGAGCATCTCTTTTCAGGTGTTATTTTTCCATTGAATGCATGTTCATTTTTTTTTTTAAATGTCTTAAGGGCATCTCCAACCAAAAATCTCATTTTTCACTCCAAAATGCAGTGAAACCAAAAAAACGCCGTGATTCATCTCCAATCCAACGTCATTTTGCCTCCTAAAACCGTCGTTCTCTTCATTCGTGCCTTTGTCCCAAAGTTTGGTAGAGATAAAAGAATGACGCAGATGAACAGTGCAACGCCAATATTGGCGTCGCACTTTTCATCCGTGATCAAATGACGTCAAAAATGACGATCGGTTGGAGCAAAGCAAGAACGGCAAATAAGTGTTTGTCGTTCCATTGGAGTTGCCATAATGTGTCAATGTATAGAGTTCATTGTCAAATATTAATATGGTTGTTGTATTTGAGTGGTAGATTGAAATCCTCCTATCTTTTTCTTTTTTCTTTTTTAATTTTGAATTTTTTATAATTTCAAGCTATATTTAAAAAAAAATACAAGTTATGCCTGCAACTTTTGCCAAATGCTGAAGAAAGAAAATATTGAGGCACCGAAAGTTAAAAAAAGATGAAAGTAGAAGTTATTATTCTAAAAGAATGAGATTATATTAATATTATGATATAATTTATTAGGAAAGGAAAAGTAAAGCCGCAAACTATTTGCATGTTAAGAATCAATAAGAATACTTTTAAATATTTTGATGTTTTAAGTTTGAGGAAGTATTTTTCTTCATAATCTTTCAACGTGAACTTTTTTGGCTTGATAATAATTTCAATCACATAAAGGCCTTCCCAAAAAGGTGAGAATTTGCTGTGTAGGGGTTCATTTCCAGGCGAATTATTACGTCAGGTCACCGGACGTCCGGACATCCAATCCAGATGCTCCACGTCATCAAAATTTTAATAATAGAATGGAGCATTTACATGCATAAAACTTAAAATTATCTCATTTTCATATTTAACATTTTCATCATAGAATATCATGCTAAACGAAACTCTTGATGACAAATAGGAAGCTATGATGGCGGAACGTGAAAGAAGAGATGAGGAAGTCACGATGGGGCCTCATTGGGAAGAGTTGCAATGGAATATGACTATGAAATGTAGATTCGTTGGACTAGCCGTGTGCGTGCAAATGAAGGGAAGTGGTATCTTGTCGGCGAAAGGTGATGAGATTGGTGGCATGTAAAAATGCAAGTAGTTCGATAGGCGAACGAGAAGAATTGCAATGGAATCTCACTATGAAATGTGGACTCACTGGGTTTGTCATGTGTATGTGCAAATGAAGGGAGGTGTTATCTTGTCGGCGAAAAGTGATGAGATTGGTGGCATGTCAGAATGCAAGTAGTTCAATAGCTTGGTATATTACATTTGGGAAGAACGACATGACCGAAGATGTGCTAAAGACAAGTTGTATGATGATGGGATTGTAATTGAGAAGGTGTGTATGATATTATTTTCTTATGTTATTTAAAATTTTGAATATTATGTGAGCAAACAAATAAATTTATATATTAAATATATAAATTAATTAATTTTGAGTGCTATTCATGTAAATCTCCTATGACCAAAGTTCTCTGACCATGACTCCCTCTTCTCCCCAAGATTTTCATCATGTTCAATCCGGCCTTGAAACTATGGCCGCCATGATGAAGATTGGAGAAAAATCACAGAGAATTTTCAAAAGAAATAAAAAACTAGTTTTTTTTCCTTAATTGGAGACTCATTCTCTCTATTCTTTCACCAAATTAAAAATCTTTCCATCAATAATTCTCACAAAGAAACCAAAATCAGCTTTACGAATCATCTCTCTACCAATCACAGCAGACATGAAAGCGTTATTTCCGAGAAGGGGAAGTTGCGGTGGGATCGACGGCGGCGGATGCATCATCATCTCTAGAAGAGGAAGAGGAAGAGCGGCGGCGGGAGGTGGAGAGGCCGGAAAAGGTACGGCTGAGCTGGCGGGCGTAGCGGGCGACGGCGCGGGCCCACCGTCGGAGCTCGTTCTTCAGTTTTTCTGGGTCTAGCTCTCGAATCGGCCGGTCCAGTTTCAGGTCCAGGCCGGTCAAGCATCGATCGTATCGAGCCTTCTTTCCTTTATCCTCTTTCTCTTCGGCTTCTTCCTCTCTTGAACGGCTCAAAGGTTTCTTTCCCTCTTCCATCCCTCTCTTTCTTTCTCTCTCTAGAACTTTATTATCTCTCTCTCTATAGAACCTTCCTTATGAAGGTTACATAAGACTCAATGATATAGTTTGTATTTGGAGGGTGAGATTAATAATTAAAAAAATATGAATTTTGTTAAAAAATACCACCACCACCAACAACATAGTCGTTGTCAGGTCCAGAGTCTTGAAAGAGAAGAGTTACATTAGATGATCGACTACCAGTATAAAATTTATCGAATAATCATGACATGAATTATTTATTATATTAAAGATATTAGTAAAATTATTTATTATTATATCATTATTAGTATTATAAAAAATTATGTTAAAAAAATTTATTATAAATTATATTATGATATATTTAAAAATTATTAAACTTTGTTCATATGTTGAGATTATTTTATTGCATCAATTTTAAATTAAATGTAATTATTTTTAAATTTAATTATATATTTTATTTTTTAATACAACAAAGAGTCGAATTAATCCTCAAATTATATTTTTTCTAAAGGATCAAAATAATTCCAAACTATATAGAAATATCATTTTGATATTTTCTCTTTAAATAATCTTTCGTGAAATCATTTAGATGCCTAATTAAAAAGTCAAAAGACATGAAAATTTTTAAATAGTCAGATTATTTTACTCTTTCATAAAAAATCAATGAATTATTTTGATAACTTATCCCTTTTTTAATATCATTTTATTTAAATATTTATTACCCTTAAACTAAAATTAAATCAATGGTAGCTGAGGTAAATATTTGCCAAGTCAACAAGTTGATCGGGTCCACTGCAATAGGGTGGTGTGATGGACCCACCTACATGCCCAAACAAGCTCCAATTGGTGATTCCAAAGATAAGTAAGATTAGTGGGTCCCATTGCATCCATCAAAAATCAATTTAAAGCCAAATGAAATTAATTTTGAATGAGATATTTTTAGAAGAAATCAAAGTACCATCAATTTCTCATAAATTGCTAAAAAGTTAAAAATCATTCAAATAAAAGAACTAATATAACTCTCATAAAAAGGTATAAATATTTTCAAATTTTTTTATGAGTTCATAGTTAATAATTATAATGATAGTTTATAATATTGTTCGCAAGTCATTATGATATTGCATTTTGATAGTTCATAGAAAAATGAAAGATATTAGATAATTAATATATGATTAACATACTCTTAAATATAATGTCTTAACCAATAATATTAAGTTGAATTACATAATAAATTTACACTTCTCATTTGAGACAATTTTCTTATTAATTTCAAAAATAATTTCTAATACAAAAGTTTATGATTTAAAAATTTTAATAGAAATTTACTTTAAAAAACAATAACAAACCCATCTCAAATAAAAACTTATATTTCATTTGGAACAACTTTATTGCTACTTTCTATAACAGCTTTCTACTATAAAAAAAATTAATTCAAAAATACTTTGCACTAAAATTTTACTTTAGAAAGCAAAATCAAAATTGTCACAAAGGATTAATTATTCTGTACAGACAACTGACCGTCCAGAGACAAATCAAAATGCGCCACATCACCCAATACATAACCATGATATAGCGAAAAATAAGATAATGCATTTTGATTCGCCTCCAAATGACATCCACATCCGTATAAATAATTCATCCAAAGAAAGCTTTAATGATTATTAGGTAGGTAGGTTGATGAGATTGTTATTATGTTATTAGTGGTTCTTTAAAGTTTATGCTTTAAATAAGACCACTTGAAGAGAATTAGAACATGCAAGTGAACATAGAAGACAATTTGTAGTTCTTTTAAGTTTCTTTTTATGCTTTAAATAAGACTACTTGAAGAGAATTATATCATGCAAGGGAATGGTATCTTTAAAAAATACAAAATGGTAATAAATATAATATAAAAATAAGCTAAGCATACCATATTTTCTCAGAATAATTAATTATTAGCTTCTAAATATTAATCATACATAAAAAAAATCTAATAAATAATTTAGCTTAACATCAAAATCCTAATACAACATTGATAATAGTTAATTAAAGACTACATATCCTTCAGTTTCTCCTTTTTTTCTTTGAATTTGATCTCTCTGCATTATTTTCTTTCCTCTTTTTCTTAGCTGCTTTGTGTACTCCATTCTCCAGCTTTAACTTGCTAGATTTTACACTAACAAGTCCACTGGATGGAACCTTACCAGCTCCACTCTGAAGTGCTTTTTCAAAATCACTTTCTCTGTCTACAATGGCGTATCTCTGTAGTAGCTCTGGCTTTAAGATGCCTTCGTTATCAGCTTTCATATTTTCCTGAGAGGTAAAAGTAGATTTAAGCTAAAACAAACATAGGAAAACATGTTAAGAAAAATTATTAAAATAAAAATGAATGAATAAATATGAAACAAAGTTGTTTTACCCTGACTTCCCTGGCTGCCTCATCAAGGTCCTCATCAAGTGAAATACTGTGAGGAGCCAATGTAACCTGAGAACACAAAAGAGTAGAAATTGCTTAAAAAGGATGGGATGCAAAGTGAAATGGTTAAGTGGATTCCGTGTAGAGAGGGTAGAAGAAAATTCTCAATGATAAAATGTGAAGAAATACATTGTTAGATGTGGCATTGCAAAAGAAAATAATAGGGTTAGCAAATAGAAGCAACCCTATTGTATTACATAGCTCATTAATCTGTCCAAAGATGGTTAACACAGTAGAAAATATTGAATAACAAACCCGTGTAGGCTCAAAATTACCTCATTAACAATTCACAAAAAAAATAAAAAAAAATAAAAAAAAAATAAAAATAAAAATGCACTGTATGTAGGGTTTTTTAGAAGCAAATTTGTGACGTTTATTGGAAAAATTATTTTGTGCGGACATTGAACGTCGTCCAGAGACCAACTAGAATGCGCCACGTCACCCCTTAGCTCGATACCGTGGCTCGGTACTGCTCGGTACCGCAGCTCGTTACCAATGACATGACTGCACCTAATTCACCTCCGGACGTAGAGCTGTGTCCCTCTGCACAAAATAATTTCCCGGTTTACTAAGTCACAATCCACAAGGAAAATTTTGAAGTATATCATTCGAATACAATTTGAGAATAAATGAGAAGGAACACGTCATGGTCAATGGTAGCAATGGCATTAAGCTCTTTTGATGATAAATTTTTCCTACAATAATGAAAAGAGTCATCCAATTATGATACAAAATAACTATAATTTACAAAATCATATTTTTTTATAGTAGAATAACAAATTAATAATACTTTTTTCATGATATTTTTTTTAAAGAATAGGAATAATATTAAAATTCTCTTCATATGCACTACATCAACTTGCAAGATAACCAAGAAGATGAGAATAAAACGACACATTTCATGAAGTGCTAACCATGAAACGTATCATACAAATCAAACAATGGGCAACAAAAATGTGAAAAAAAAGGGAAGAAAGGCAAGAGCTACAAGAAGAAGGTTAAACACAACACATGATAAATAGCTAATGGGCTGGACAGCTTAAATTTTCCCATCAATAGGGTAGAGCTTAATTATTAAAATATCAGAATGTTGAACTTTAATAGTTTAGAAACCCTAGGATCCACCCGTTCAAGTTTTTGTTATGGGGATTTGGATACATACCACAATTTCTTATATATTTATGTGTCTAACATCTAAATTTGTATATTTACTTATAGCACTTCAATGATTTAATCACATCAAAACATATGCATGAAAAATTGTATCTGTAGTAAAAACAGCAAGCTAACAAGTAGAAAACTGTAGGAATTTGAAGATAGGGATTTTATTAATACTTCAATAATAATGAAAGATACAATTGATCTACTATTTGAGAGGTAGATTGGCTCTCCCACAAACCTTAGATGCCACTAGGAAACTCAACAAGAAAAAAGCTACAGCAGAAATAAATTACATAAACTCAAAATAATAACATAATTAGTCCTAAATATGCTCCCCTAATTCCCTCCAAAATTAGCCTACTTTCCCCAAATGATTCCCTCTCCAATTTGAATTCAATTTGGATCTCCTTTCCTGTATAATTCCCTCCCAATTTTAATTAAAACATTTCTAAATATCTCTCCCTCTATTTCTCCTCCTTCCATAATTGAATTAATGCTCTCTTGTGCCTCATAAGAGGAGCTGAAATCCCCTCCCTATTCCTACCCAGCTTTTCTGCTGTGTTCGATTCTTTTGAACCAAGTGGATGGCTCCCGCTTGTAGATGGAGCCGACGTAACAATATCCACTTCACAAAAATTAATATTAGTATTTTTTATATGATCTAAAGATTTATATGTTAAATAAATAAATACTTAAGATATATGTGGTTCGCATGTAAATCCCCCTCTTATTATTTATACTAGAACATGCATCATAAATAAGAACCAAATAAAAATGATGTATGCTGAAATAGATGAGATAAATCAAAATATGTATGAAGCTGATAAAAGCACATACTTCCCTAAGTCGAGGTAAAGTGGCATCGATCTCCTTGGCCGCAACACTGTATAGGTACTTATATAACTTCTTCATAACTTTTATAAATAAAGATAGTATCTGCTCCCTTTCTAACTTCATCTCCTCCTGCAGTTTATAATAGTCCAAAATTGGAAAGCTGAATGTTAATGAATGTTCAGTTTTTTGAATTTTTTGTCAAAATAGTTATGAAATGAATAAATGAATCATAAATCATTACAAGTGATCATAACATTCTGTAAAATAAATATAAAAACTAACCTTTATATGTGTAATGTCTTGGTTTTGCATGCCTATGCAAAACAAAACAGAGGCTTGTACAGGAGATAAAGTGACAGGGAGCTCACCTTGGAAGAAGTGATATGCAAGGACTGGCACAAGATCAAGAATCTACATAATGCAGCACTTAGAAATAAATGTCTAGTAACCAACAAAATATGATAGTAATATTATTACACGACAAGAAACATATATGATGAATTAATCAATACAAGCTAGAAAACAAATTAACTTTTTATGAAGAGTATGTGCATCTGGAAAAGGCAAATTAAGTTGCTCATCCCACCTGGTAATGTAGTAAAAATAGAAGTGTTTCAGGAAGAAAACAAAGAGAATTCATCTGTAAAAATGCCATTACTGTTGATTTTTCTAAAGGTCACTATATAGTAAGAATGTTCACTAGGACGCATTTGGCGATCACAGCAAATAGCCTAAGCAAGTGAGCCTCACCTCAATGTCATGATCTGAGAGATTTTTTTATGAAAATAAAATGTTTACCCCAAAATTGGGGTTAATTAAATCCAAAGCATGATTAAACATATCATCGAAATTGGACGGAGTGGTTCGAATTGATTAGCCAGTGAGTCTGATTGCGAAATTAAAACCCACAAGGCATCAAAATAAGGACTGAAAAGGATCGAATAATTACTATGGAAAACTAAGATTAATGAAGAGCCTTCATTAAGCCTTATTAACTTTATTCATTGAGCTAATTGATCAATTGCGTTAAGTAAAGCCTGAATTCCCAAGATTTGGCCCTTAATTATAATACTTATGCATAAATTGGTTTCAAACATGCTTCATTAACATAATTAAGGCCTTAAAAATGAGATCATTTTGGTTGCACCATTAAAAAAATAACGAAAAATTAAGTGTAGTTCAAATGACAGAAGATTTGCGAAGGATCTAATCAGAATTTAAAAAAAAAATGAAAGAAAGCTTGAGTCGAAACCTAGCAACGAAACCCTGCAGCACCTTCGACACTACATTCGGATTCGACTTCCAGTTACCACCAGCAGCTTCAACCCAACACTCGATTCGCCTTCCAGCCTCCGCCCGTAGCTTCGACCCCTAGCGTCCATCCCGCAGCACAGCGCAGACGAATCCAACTCGATCCCGTAGAGCTGGTGAATATGAACGTCAATCTTGAACGTCGACCCCACTACCTAATCAAAATCAGTTCGAGTCCTAGCGTCGATCCCATAGTGTAATCAAACCCCAGCGGCGAATTCGAGCGTCGATCCTGTAACGACATTGAATTAAAATTAAAAATATTACATCTAATAAATAATTTTTTTAAAACATAACTTGAAAATTTTATTTAATAAATAATAAATTACAAAATAATTAAATACTCCTAATTTTAACACCATTAAGTCAAACATCTATTCATTTGGATGTTGGGGCCAAAATTATCTAATTTTAATAAGTTGAGGGACCAAAATAGTCCCTCAAAATAGTTGAGCTAAAGAGTTGATTGACGGATTTAGTCATTTTCTCATTATAGCCTCTACATCAAAGCTCCTCTCACTTATGATTCCAGAGAAAGCCACAACAAACTCATCTTGACCCATGTCTTCCTAAGTAAGAGCATCCCCTCAACTATCTCCCTCTATATATACCTTTTACAACTTTCTCACAAAAAAGAATAATTTCCAAGTGGGAGTGTATAAGAGCAAGTTAATGAAAGTCAGCAATGAAGAACAATCCCTCAAAAATTCTCTTTAACTATATCTCTCTGTGAAAAAACACTTTTGTAAATCATGCTGCACTTCACCATGGTAATTTTAGTAGTGTCTTATGACCTTTCCCATGACATAAACCATGGTGAGCTTCACTATGGCATCTATTCACTACAGAAAAACTAGTGATTTGCTGCGGATTTGCGGCGAGCTTTGCGACATAAAATTTTCCAATAAAATTGTGGTAGATTAGAGGTAGAAATTTTCGTCACATATTTTTGATGGAATTGCGGCGGAAAATTCACACAAATTCCTCACAAATAAATTTATCTAAACTGATATCCAAATCATTTCTTTCATTCGCTCGAGCTTTGTCTGTTTCTCCGTGCCCGCGTCCGCAACGACTACCCTTGCTCGCTGACGTTCCTAGCTCGCGACCCATCCTCTTTTCACTGACGTTTCCTGTTCTTCATGGTTGTTCAACTTCGCTCCTTCGACAATATCCTTCTTGTTAGAACAAGATCGGAAGCCACAACGGGAGCTCGCTCGTTTTGAAGGTAACTTTCTCCCTTTCGTGCAGTTCTTCTACCAAATCCCTTAAATCCGCCAAATTATAGGGTTTACTAAATTTGGGATTTGCGGCAAAAAGAGGGAAATGGAGGTTTTGTGCGCCGTGAGCTAAGCCGAGTTTTTCTTTGGGAGGATTTACGCTAAATCTTGCTCAAATCCGGTGTTGTCTTCAATTTGGCGATTTAATTGTTGAAGTCAAGCTTTTCTATTTTGCGCTCGTTCTTCATAACAGCCATGGATAACTTCAATTGGCTGACTTCACTAAACAACTTCATTATTTCAAGAACACCACTTCAAGAAGATAAGTGGGAGTGATGGGGACATCAGAGCATGGAAGGTTTATCAGAGGCGTGGCCGACGATCTACGGCCACGATCGAGTCATTGTATTTTTGATTTATTTATGTTATTTTTTTATTGATGTATTTTTTATTTTCAGTGTCGTGCATTTGTTTTATGAGATTTCAAATTGTACCCTTTTAGTGAGGGATGTCGTATGTAAGCCCCGAGGGCATTCTCGTCTTTTATTTCTTGAGTCTCATGTAATAGGCTATTTATAACCCCTTGTTTTATTTTTCAAGTAATGAATGATTGATTACAAAATTTCTACCTTGCATGAGTTCTTGTGAGAGCTTGAGAGTTTGAATGGAGAAAAATCCCTAGGAGAGGGAGATCGGATCACCAACCAACCTTGGAGACGGCCGAGTTCGTGGTCTTCTTTTTTATCTTTTGTCCTTCCCCTTCCACCTCCACTATTGAACAACTTTGCATCAAAACCGCCCCCATCTCCAAGTCATCGTATCCTCCTAACCGAGCTCCACAAATTTCCCCCCCACAAGCTGTCGGCCACCATACCCGAAATCCCCTATGCCACCGGCCCTAGCTCCCTAACCGCCGACCATCCCCCACTTCCCTTCTCCCTTGAGTTTCCTAATTGGGTTAAGGTTTAGTTTAGGATAATTTTGAAATTCAAAATCATTGGAATTTGAATTCAAAATATTTCCTAATTTAACTCCTCTATTTTAGGAAAGTTTCTAAACTCATCCTATTTGAATTTAAAATTTAAATTGGATGTAATTTAACTTTCCTAATTCCTAAATCCAAAATAGGAACCCCCAATTAATTGCCCTCAACTTCCTCTCCACCTTGGATGTCACTAGCCCCTCTCTCCCTATCCCATTAATGCTCATTTAATTTTTTCCTAAATCCAATCCCTCACTTAGGAAATAATTTCAAATCCCCTATCTTCTTAGCCGAAATTTCCAAAGCTCCTACACCTCTTTATTTCTTTCCAAAATCAATCCTTGCAATTTGGAAACAAACTCCCTTCTCCCCCCATCATTGCCGTCAGCCTCCCCCTCTATACCCGCCCCTTCTCTCTCTCCAATCTCCTCCTCCTCTCATTAACTCTCCACCGGAATTTAAGACTTAATTTTTTCTCTCTTAATTTCCTCACCTCTATTTACAAAAATCTGAAACTTATTTCAGATTTTTGTCTTGGCTCTTCCCTCTTTCAAGTTGCAAGAGAAACCTCTTTCTCTTCAACAATATTCAAGAGCACTATCAAGTCGTGAAGAGATTCGTCACCTAGCATCTATGAATGGCGGATCCAGAAACTGAATACGGCCTAACCTACGACGAGGACGGGTTCGTAGACATTCTCCAGTCAACTTTCTTTAACGTTAACACAAGGGTTGATCATAACGGTGAAGATTACATAGAGCGTATTCTGGACACTTAGGTGGAAGCAATTGAAGAGCAGTTCGAAGGCGCGAGTGGAGGATCTCCACTGATCCTTGAAAAAAGGTTCTACTTTCCCCTTTCAACATACTTCTTGACTATAACTTTATCTTGTGTTTGATTGTAGACTGTAGTCACGAAGGATGCTACCTCCTGATTCTGCTAAGCTTAGTAAACGTAGGGTTTTGAGTGTACTTCTTTGTTTACTAATTCTCATTATTAAATTAGGGATTTTTATTAAAACTACTACTCTGGCATAACATTGTTTTCTATTTCATTTCGAAAGTTTCAAATCTATGGTTATAGGATTTAGCCTAAGCGGGCGTGACCCCTTGTTCGTTTTATTTCGTTGTTTAAGCTGCTATTAGTTTCTTCATTTTTTTATTCTAATCAAGGGTTGTGCAAATTCTAATCAAAATCATTGCATCCTCACGTAGTCCTACATCAGGGAGAAGTATAAGAAGCACTATGAACATTATGGGAATAATCTCTGAGAGTTGAAGCCGACATCTTCTGATGAGGACATCGTTAGAGATTTCGACACATGTACCTTCAGGAGACGCCGGAGATCGACGACCACGATCATGAGTTTTATTTTGAGTCATTTTATGTTATTTGATTTTTATGTTTTTCCATTTTTGCCCTTATGGGTATTTGGTCGTCATTGTAGCCCGAGGGACATTTTAGTCTTTTGCTTTCTTTGTCATTTTGAGGCCTATTTATATGGCCCTTTCTTATGTAATAGTTTAGTTTTTGGATAAAATGAAAATTATTTTGTGTTCTCTTTGTGAGTGCATCCTCTCTCTCAAATCTCTTAGTGAGTTTTGAGAAGAGCTAGATCTCTTTGTGAGTTCTAGACCTTCTTCTAGCTTATTTTGTGGTCAAGTAGTGTGAGAACTCAACGGAATTTCATCCGGATTATATTTTCTCTGAAATTTCCTCCCCACAACCTTTCCACTCAGCAATCCCGCCACCCCGTACTGTCCAGCCGCCGACCAGCAGCTGTCCCGCCCCTAGCCAACCTGCATCCTTGCCGCCGCCCACTCCAAGCAGCTCAAAGCCGCCGCCCACCCTGCATCCATCTCCCGCCGGCCAGCTCAGCCACCGTCGGCCAACCTCCCACCGACCTCCCGCCGACCAGCCACCCGCCGGCCACCACCACTCCTCCCTCTCTCTCCCCTATCAATTCTCTTTTAATACCCCTTTAATGCTTCCCCCCTAAATTAATTTCAATTTCAAATTTTGAAAACTGAAATTAATCTCTCCACCAATTTCAAAAATCTGAAATAAACTTCAGATTTTGTGCTTCTTCCCCCATAGCCTCATCCGCCCCTGTTTCCCTCAAACCCGTGAACCCATCCCTCTCTCCCTAGCTCACGGCTAGCCCTTCCACCTCCCCAAAATTTCAGATCTCCTGCATTTGCCTCTTAACCCCACCATAGCCGACTTGCCCCTCCTCTTTTGCTTCAACAAGTGGTTGGCTCAAGGGTTCAAGAAGAGAGTTCTCCACATCCATGGACGGCCGATCCCGACATCAACCACGGCTTCGTCTTTGATGATCAAGGAAGAAAGGATAAGACGTTGGATGCTCTCTAGTCATCCCATGGACTGCCAGCCACCGACTCCCACTCCAACGGACTACACTTTGTGCGCCATTTGTCTCCTAGTGGCATCGCTCGGTTGCTCTCAATCTTCCTCCATTAAAAGTGCCACCACAAGAGAGTGAGTGAGAGACCCAAGGTGAAAAGTTCTATTTGTTAATTGTGGATTATTGTTTCTCTCCATAACATTACTATCTAATTCTATGTTGCCAATTTGATATTGTCCCATTAATCTAGTTGTAACCACATGCCTTACTTAATTTCGACTAGTTAATTCCGAGAACTTAATTTGGGTAAGCATTAATTCTATAATTAGCAAAGCTTTAACAATCTTATATTAAAATCCCCAAGCAGTTCTTGTTCCATTGCATGTTGTATCACATCATCTTCCCTTCATCAATGTCGGCCTAGCAAATTTCTTCAATGTTTCTAACACTAGGCTAACTAAGTTCAAGGAACTCTAGGGATCCTTCTTCGTAACCAGCTCGACCAGAGGGTAGGCTAATAGTGGAAGGATTTCATTAAGAAACTTGAAACAGGCTCTTGAAAAGATCTAGGTAAATTTTTTACCAAGGTGTTGAAGTCATACTCTCGGTTGCTTTTTGCCCTATTTCAATGCTTAGCGACTTCAATTATTGCAGCTAAAAGGCAATTGTACGGCTTCAGCTCTCCATAAGTGGATGAGGAATATCAGTCTCTGACAAAACAACAACCTAGCTGATTTATGCTCTTTCAACAAGAAATTCTTGATGAGTAGGAGGCTCAATAAGGGTATCTTATTTAAGAGCTTGCTCATAAAAAAAAAAAAAACTACATTAAAAAGTGCTCAATATAATAAAATATGTATAATTTATAAAGTTAATTTTTTGATTAAAAAATATCAATTTTTATCTTCTCTCCCAATTTCAACTTCAACTTGAGTGATAGCAGCCATTATCGGAGCAATATCTTTCTCCATAACAGCAGGAGAGGAAGTGACTTCAGCCGGTGTTTGTAGATGTCAGAATTGTTTTCTTCAAAAGTATAGGATTAAGAAGAAATTTTGGAACACCAGGAAGTTTAGTTCGAATTTATTCAAACATCTCTTTCATTCTGCCGGAAGGTGTCCTTCTCCGTACATCGAGTTGTCTTCATACCTGACATACTTTGCAGCATCTCAATCACCATTGTTGTAGGTGATATCCATACTTGTATAGTTGTATCCACAAGGGTTCGATGTAGTTGTTATCCACAAGTGGCTCGTATATTTACGGGGGCCCGCTGTATTCACAACGACCTCCTGGAAGCATTCGTATGAGAGTCATTATTCTTGCATCATATCCACCTTTCACCAATCTCAGGTGGATTTGATGATTGCACTTGTTTGTAGGGGCGGGTCTTCCACTATCAAGTGCTAGTATTGTCATCTAAATCTACAGGCATAGTTGCTTGTGTTGTAGATCTCAATAGCGCATACAGGACACACATATGCATTATGCAACCATTTGTTGTTCTTGCAGGTACGATGCACTTGATCTCGTGGAGACTGTTGTAAGAGCCCACTAAATTCTTTGTTCGTACGCATTGAGGTCTGAGGTATGTAATTTTTTTTTTTTTGGTTATTACATAGAGGTTAACACCCACTAAATTCTTTGTTCGTACGCATTGAGGTCTTGTAGTGTGCCTGCTTGTACCTTGATGATGTTGGTTACGAGGATATTGCAATATCCTTCCTACAAGAGCTCGTGAGTGTTTGTATTTGTCGCATCTTAGTCACATTCATTTGCAAGGATTAATGTAAATGCCACACATCATTCCTCGTGTATGCTAAGTTTGATATCTTTATTCATTTGCATCCCAATTGAGATGATTGTTACAAGTTAATCAATGCCAAAATTTGTAACCAATTCATGCATGGGTCCCTTATTCGTTCGAGCTTGAGTCCGAAAGGCTCAAGTCACACTTGCTTAGATTTAAGCTCAAGTTCAAATTTTAACTTGTTTCATTTAGATTCAAGTATTTTATTAATCATTTGAGTTGGTTCTGTGTCATTTTCAAGTTTGAGTTCTATCAAGTCAGACAACTACAAGGGAGCCGAAGAAGGGAAGTCGTAGAAGGTGCAAAGTCGGACAACTACAAGGGAGCCGAAGAAGCGCTCAGATAGGAAGAAAGTTACCCTCACAGTCGGCGAGCTCCAGTTGCCTACGCCAAAATGTCGTAACTTCTGATCCGACCACAAGGGAAGTTGGAGATGGGGCAGAGTCGAACAGCGACGATGGGGTCGGAGGACTCGAGAGGGAGAAAGTTTCCTTCACAGCAAGCGGGCGCCTGTCGTTGCTTCCGATACAGATGTTGTAACTTCCAGTTCGGTAGGAAAGGAAAATCGTCAAAGGAGCGAAGTCGCCCAGCCACGAAAAGCCGAAGAAGCGGGGTGAGGGTAAGGCGTCTAAGTTACCTCACCCTTTTGTCTAAGGTACCTCACCCTTTTGTCTAAGGCACCTCACCCTTTTTAGAGTAAACCATTGTTTGCTCCTATAAACTTGAATCAACCATATTATGCCTTAAGCCATCGTAAGTCACATCCAGTACCTCAAAACCATAATTGGCCATGTTTCATGCCTTTAAGCCATTTAGCCTTTCTAGTACGATATGCTCTATACCAAGAAAGAGAACCTAAGTTCTACCTAGAGTGGTAATGCGCTAGCCCTTACCTGACACATGGAGCAAATGCTTCCTGTTTTCCATTCAGAAATAGCTCGGACAATGTCACACTATAAACTTTATGCAGGCTAACCTCAATCTCTAATGTCAATATCAAGATTTTCTCAATCAGCTAGGAGTTAAGGTTCTAAATTGCCAAACCCTTGAGCTATAACTATAAGGCTTACTAACCAAACTATAACCCTTTAAACTTTAGTCATTGGTAGGCTCCTTGAATTTAGGCAACGCATGCCTGTTAATAAGGGTGTTTTCATGCATAGCTACAGCTCGTTAACTGTGCTAAAAGTCATAGTTAGGCAGGCTCTCTCACCTAATGCCCATGGTTACAGTACAAATTTCCTTACTTAAAAGCTATATTTTTGCTGAACAAGGACTATGAACTAGTATACCATAATTCATCCACCCAACCATTCCCCCTAACATAAAACCAAGGGTAAAATTGACCCCAGTTGATCTCTTTAATAAATAGTACTCTCTTGTGATCGAGAGATATAATTAATTAAAGGAGCTTGTTGTTAAGAAATGACCTTATCTAAGTTACTCATTCGGCCTTAGTAGCTTAACAAGGCTTCCTAAAATACTCCAGGGAATTCTAGAGCCCTCTAGAAGTTTCTTCATTCTAGCATGATCTGGATCATGGAGAAGGTTCTGGAGTCTTTAGGGCCTTAGGTTTGCTATGGTTAACGTCCTCAAGATGGCAAAGTGTGACATTGCGCCCAGGAAAAAATCTTAAACCTTCATCTAAACAATCCCTACCCCACAACATGGAAATTTTATTTAGAATCAAATCAAATCTACTCATAGAGAAAAACAGACTAAGCAAATAATTTTTGCAAGGAAATTTATGATTTTCATAGAAATGGTAACTAGAAAATGGTCAAGCCAACCGAAGACCTAGCATATGCTTCTAGATAGAAAACCAAACGGAACAAGCAAGAAAGAAAAGATGCTGAGCAATCAGACAAAAGAAAGAGATAAAGCATCATAGCAAGGTATTTCAGAATGAACAAATAAATCCCATTCCTGTTGACAAAAAACTCGTACCATGTGATAGTCAACACAGTTGTTTGTGTATGCCTCCAACCTCTTCATATCA
Organism: Dendrobium catenatum; assembly: GCF_001605985.2. Taxonomy (NCBI): domain Eukaryota; kingdom Viridiplantae; phylum Streptophyta; class Magnoliopsida; order Asparagales; family Orchidaceae; genus Dendrobium; species Dendrobium catenatum. The sequence continues at coordinate 826,733 of NW_021529777.1, read as the reverse complement.
AAAGGAGACAATAGGTTCCCTAGTGACTGTGTACTTCCGTTATTTGATGCATCTTTATGATCAGTAAAGTTTATCTTTGAAGCCAAAATGCTAGGGGACAGTACAATGAATCATAACAGAAGGATATGAAAGAAGCAATCTGTTGAAAATTCTATAGACTAACCTCATTGCAAGTTTATAATCAAGGGTTTGGAAAGTGGTGCCGAGAAGTCGGCTAAATCTTCTGCGGAAATCTGCATTGAATCCAATCAGCTGACTTCATTGTCAATAATCAAAGAAAAAGGCTGAAAAGAAGGCAACTTAGCAACTAACCTTGATAAAATGGTTCAAGAAAACCACATTGACTAGAACCATCAACTTCAATTTCATCATTTTTCAGTGACCTTAAAACCATGCAGGTATGTTCACCAGTCACAGCATTCTGGTCAAAGAAGAAAACAGAGGCTAATTACATAAATATTAAAAGGTTTCAAATTGATAAATAAACATGCATGGAGATGTAGCATTTATTAACTGGTATCTGGCCTATATAAAAGGGAGTGAAGTTGTGTTTCCTCCAAAATCGAAAAAGATCACGAGTAAGCCCAAAAGAAACACCAATATAATGGAGCTTTTCAGGATGTCGCTCACGAAGATGAGCAAGAAGGGGAGGAAGGTTAGCTCTAGGCATTATGTTCTCTTCCAGCAAGGATACCTGCAAATATATTTCCATACAATCAGATACCACTTAAAAAAAAAAAAAATCAAACACTGATGTGCACATGTTGTCAAAACAAGGTGGTGAGCAAACATATAATTTATAGGAGGGAAAATTCTTAACAGATTCAACTCTAATCAACTGCACAATTGACATGTATAATTTTAGTGCACTAATTAGGAAAAGCGATGTGTTAGAGAAATTTTGTCATCCTCAACGGATTGCATATTTTGCGATCGATTGAGCATAGAAAGGTGATATATTGTCCCGAAGGACAAAAATATCATTTTCTTATGCACTCAATAACAAAATTTACAATTTTAATTTTCACAGAGATTTTACACCATTCAATATTTGGTTCAATAAGGTTTATTTTATTCTGGGGTACGGGTGCCCTGCCCCTATGGTTAATTACATCTTAAGCATTTAGTACTTGAGAAAACTTTTGATTAAACTAGTAATTTCTTTCCTTTTAAAAGTCATCAAAATATTGGATAAAGTTTTTATTTTAAAATTCTTGAAATTCTTGTTTAAAGATTTTTTGTTGTTAGGAATTTCAAAGGAAGAGGAGGATCAACTTTGATTGGAGTTCTTGGAATGAGAGCCAAAGGGAGGAAAAGTAGGAGAACTCAATTCTAAGGGGAACCTCAAAGGTACTAAAAACTATCCTATATTAGGCTTTACATTTTAGAATATAATTTTTTATTTAAGTTGACATCTTAATTTAGAATGTTGGGGGTTATAGTCCAACAACATATGTTGAAGGAAATGTCCAGAATATGAGGACTTATGAAATGATCGAAATCAACATGTGTCTCGGATCCTATAACTTAGGTGAGGACTACTGAGAGGTAGTGCATCAAACTTAAATCTAATGGAGTGCAAGGGACTTACAAACTACACCTCAGTTGAACACTTAAAGGATAGGATTTACAACTTGACTTTGAGGCCAAGATGTTTGACTGTGAATGATATACAAAATGTTGAGTCACAAATGCAGATTTTTTGTTATATGATTCTTTTGTGGAAGCTTTTCTACATGAGACTCATTGGGCTATGCATGATCATTTTTAATTTTGAAAAAACTTAGCTCATTGAAGGAAGCCATGTAATTTTTATTTTTATTTGAAAAACATGAAGTCTAAAATTGATTTTAAGTAGTTTACAATTTAATGGATAGAAAATTGTATATATGTTAATGTCACATTAAATATTATAGTTTCCTTTGTTTTAAACCCCAATAAAAAATAAAAAGAAAAATCTCACCTTCGTTACTCTCTTTTTTTTCCCACCAAAATCTTTTCATATCTCACTCAACTCCCACTCAAATATACAAATGGAAGAGGAATGAAAAGCATGCATTAATTAAACATCTCAAAAAAGATATTGACAGCAAAATTTTTGACAAAAATAAGAACAATTATAACCCTAAAAATAAGTGGAACACATGAAGTATGTAAGCTATTGCAGAATTATCATCTCAGAGAGCATATGCCAGCAATCTAAATGAGCAAAATTAGCAAACCTTTTGAGCTGCTTCAACAACTTTAACTTGAGGTTCTATAATCTCCTCAACATCTTCCTCACTAAAATGTGACAACTGCCCTTCATAGTACCTGAATATATATCAGTCATGTAAGATACCTTATTTTTTTATATTACTTAACAACATGAGTTTAACTTGACATGAAACTTCCATCAATACAACTATACAAGATGACAATGAGTGGCGCAGCGAAAAGTGAAGAAAATGGCGAACTTTCAATATAAGATCTGTGAGAAAAAAATGAATATGTTGAAGAAGAATAACAATATAGAAAAGAAGAAGAAAAGGATTGAGATGATTAGAAGAATGAATGTTTTTAGAGAAGAGACAAGATATAAAAGAAACAAAGCTTGAAAAAAAATCATAGGATTCAGAAGAGGGAGAAATCAATCCCCAAAAGGGTTATCAAATTACATGATAAGGGCTACTATTTATAAAAAAAAGGGCTACTATTCATAATAATAACAATATATTCATGGACGTAAAACCCTACTGAAATTAGAATAATGATATGCATATCCAAAATGACAAATAACCAATTTATAAATGTTAAACTGATAAATAAAGACAAATTACATAAAAACAATTAAAGATGATTATTTTGACTAAAATAATATTCAATTAGATAACTAGACGTAAGCCTCCTATTGTATTACAACATACATATGAAAATGTTTCTATCCATTTAATATGTATATGATGAGTCTTCTTCTACCACAGATGTCTAAAGCACAATACTCAGGCATGCGTACCCATTCATGCTTTGAATGCATTTTCATATTCTTCATGACAAGGCTAAAATAACTACTAGTTTCTCTTAATTGCCAACATTTCAATGTCAAGCTTGATCCACCATAACCCTCGTTATGTTAAACGCACAAAATAGTCTGTCACAAGAGCTTAAAAGAAAGAATTACAAAAAGTTCTCCATATATATTTAGCTAATTAACACAGGAATGTAAGTGATCCAAGCAAACTTTCAAAATAGCTTTGAGCTGAGCATGAGCTAGCATTAGCTTTGCTTGCTGGCTCCAAGAGAAGACTTATTTAAATAACAACATAACAATTATCTCCTTTTGATTATGAATTCTGAAATTGGTGATACCACTGATAATAACCTCCTTTAAATACAATTCTCCGAATGAAAATAGAAAATATAACAGCAGCAACAACAGCAACAACAACATCAAGCCTTTGTCCCACCACGTGGGGTCGACTACGTGAATCCTTTTTCTCCATTGTGACCTGTTAAAAATCAAATTCTCGTTTAAATCTAATAAAGAAAGATCATTTCTAATATTTTCTAACCAAGTCTTTTAGGTCTACCTCCACCTTTCTTAACATAAGTCAAATCTAATACCTCTACTTTCCTAGCCGGGTCATCAGAAGGCCTCCGTTTTATGTGATCAAACCATCTAAGGAAACTCTCTCTAATCTTATCTTCCACTGGAGCTACTCCAACCTTTTCATGTATATGCACATTTCGTATCCTATCTCTAAAGGTAAAGCCACTCATCCACCTGAGCATCCTCATCTCTGCAACACTTAACTTAGTATTATGCTTCTCTTTTAATGGTCAACATTCGCCACCATAAAGCATTGCATGTCTCACCACTATCTTATAGAATTTTCCCTTAAGTTTGATGGGGACTTTTCTAAATATAAAATATGTTGAGTAAAAAATTTAAGAACATCTAAGGTGCAGGATAAAAAATATAAGTCCTTTCTCTAATGTTGATTTACAAAATCAATTATGATAACAATCGTGCTATGATGCACCGACACTTCTCCTGAAAGAGACGTGCAGTGCTCGACACATATCCGACACTCCTTCGACACGTGTCGGATACGGCGAAAATGAATCCGATTAAAAATTATTAAATACAAACTGGACACTGGTGTCCGACATGCGTATCTTAAATATTTTATGATTTTTTTAAAAATATAATTTCTTGTATTTAAAAATTTTACTTATTTAAAATATAAAAACTAAATTTCTTATTTCCTATCCATAATACCAAATCAATCGCTCACACTTAATACCCCATTCATCGAATATTCTCATTTTCATTTCTCTTTGGCAGTGAAGGTATTTTCATTTCTTCTCTTAATGACCGATAAACGACATCGACGTCCGACTCTTGACATCCTAATATTAATCATTTTAAGCACAAATTAGAGTTAAATGACTTATTTTTTCTAAATTATTTTTTAAAAAATTTTATACAATATTTTTAAAATAAAAAAACTATAATGCCGTATCCAACCTGTGTCCGTGTCCTATATTTTCAATAATTGACGTGTCATGTGTCTGTGCCGTGTCGTATCCGTGTCGCCGTGTCCGTGTCTGTGCATCATAACAACTGTGAAACGTAGCAATAAAATTTGAAATTTTGATTGGTTACATAAATTTGTTACAATAAAATTATATTTTTTTAAATAACTTTGATCATGAAACTGACATTAGAGAAACCATTCAATTATAAATGCATTGGTAGGGATCTACAAATAATACGGACGAGGGATGAAAATAGAAGTAAAATATGCAGACACTGCACATGAGAGAGGAACATAAAGTCAAATAATTTACATAAATTGAAATTCATAGGATTGTGATGAATAACGTAAAAATAGATTCAATCATACTAAGATAAAAAACATGAATGCCATGATAAAGATTAATAAGCTATTGATCGCCTAGTATGCCTCTAATTAGCATGATTAAAGGCTTAAAAATTGTTGAAAATAAAAAATCCCATGAATTGATGACTTAACAGAAACAACAAAAAATCATTTCAAGTATAATGACGGGATTGATTGATCATTCACTTCATTATTGTAGTCCCATATGTGGCAGAAAAAAGAAATGAAGACTTGCTCCAATATATGCATACAAATTTTATTATGTGTGGTTGATGGCCATTCAATATAATAATTTAACTCATTAGGAATTGTATAATTTCCTAATTTCTATATGCATTATTTATGTATAAATACCCATGGGATGGATAAACAATCCAAACTTTCTTACAACTTCTGTTCTATGTGATATATATGAGTGATTAGGGTCTTCTTTCTAACATTTACTTTTTGTTGGTGAATTTTTTGTTATCCTCAATGGATTGATTGAAATATTTTGTGATCAAATATGACATAGAAAATAAAAAATTATTTAGAAAGATAAAAATATTATTTCGCTATGAACTCAATAAAAAAAATCATAGTTTTAGAATTTTACTAGAGGCCTAAAATTTTTATCAAGAAGTTAAAAAATTATCAATTTAAAGTATATCAAGATAAGGCATGAAGATATATTAATTGAAATAAAATCATAACAAATCAAAACACTATTCTACAAAACAATAACAATCAACAAATAAATAAATATGATTCATATGAAATCTTCAATACAAGGAGCTGATTATGCAAAAGAGAAAAATATGGCCAGGAGACAAACAAGTATTAAGTAATGCTACAAAGTTTCTGTATCAAGAGACTACTTCATTTTCTAATTTAAGCAGTTTTATAATAAAATATGATAAGCATCACGCTTAGCATAAGGCAATTGAGATACTAACTACATTGGACATATTCAGCTCTAGATGTATTTTCACACTCAATATGCATTTATAGGTGAGCAATATCCTTGAAGTAAGCCACTTTAAAAGCGAACCTTGTTAGAAGATCAACTGCAGCAGAGCCATATCCCAGCTGTAACATCATAAAACAGATAGATGTTATAAACATGAAAATCGTGATAGTCAAGAGAAAATTCACAAATTTCTAGAGCACTTACCCTTAAGGCACTAGGATGGACAGCAATGCGAACAATTCTGGCTCCAGAAAGGCCTGGAAATACAGAGTCTTGGAATTGTTCACAGAATTTCCAAGGTATCTGATCACCAAAAGGTGAATGACCTTCACTTAAGCTTTTAATAGCTGACTTCTGTGAAATTTTTCCTTCGAGGCACACCTACAATAGGGCAGTATGATGCTAAAATAAATCAATCGTGGAAGAACAATAGAATATCTAAAAATTTCCGAAGAATTTCATTATAAACTATCAACAAAACAAAACAAATGATAAGTTTCCAAAAAAATAAAACAAAACAGTGTAAAGAACAAAATGACAACGTAAAATATGACAATCTAGAAGAAATTTTTGATAAGTAATAGATGAAATGTCTAGAAAAATTGATAAGTTGACATTTCAAATGAACCAAATAAGAAATCATAGGGAAGGAAAATCTCCTGGCATTCCTCCATCGTCAAAAGGACTCCAAAGAAAATCCAGCACATTAGAAAGCTACATCTCCTTCAGACACTTTAGCTGATTTAGCAGAGAATTGATTGCTGAAATACCTGTTAGAATATACCATCATAAGATGCACAGCCTTGATCTCCTAAGCCGATAAAAAATGTCCTCCCCAACCTGATAAAGCTAGCACCCTAGAGACCATAACCCAAAATTATAATACCCAAAATTTTGGTCCAAAAAGGTAAACATACAAATTTCCCCTATATTCTCTCACATATAAAAAGTATCAAAAATATTTTCATGAAATTTGATATTGAATTTCGAGTAATTTTGGTATCAATATATCTTAAATGTCTATGAATAGGTATCTTTTAAATAACTGTTTAGTATTATAGTTAATAATATAGTTAATGAATAACAATTAATTGACAACAATTTATTAATTGTTACTGTAGTCTCTACTAATCTTGACATGCATGGGCTGGATGGAGATCAGACGGCTAGAATGTTAGTGGAATTGTATTGGAGAATGCACTATCTTATAATAATATTATATATTACGGTAAAGCACTAGTAGACCTATAAGTCCCCTTCATTACTTTCATTTGCCCATCACCTGGAATTGAAGCAGTGGGCAAGCAAGCTGAGCAATAGTAAGAGGATTCGGCTGCTGGAAGTTGGAGAAACCAAGTGCTGAATCTACGATTAGTGTTGGACAAGCTGCATTTCAAGAATGCATAAATTGTGGATTTCTGTCACTCTTTTTGAATGCAGAATGTGAAAATCAGTAAGGATAATGGAGGAAAAGCTAAATGCATGTAAGGGTATTGTTGTTTATTGAAAGTAAGTAATAGTTACTGCTGCGATTTGCTGAAATAAAGGGGTTGTTGAAATTGGTTTGCTAAATGTATTACAGAAAGAGAAGTAAAGATGTTGTGTTGAATGAGGAAGTTTAGTGAAGGTTGTTTACAAAAGGAAAAGAAGAAAGAATGTGGGCTCCAAAAATTCGGCCCCGACATCCCCGCTGCGCTTTTCTTTTCTATTCGGCGAGGGAGTTTTAACGGATAAGTTCCGGGGTAAACTTTGGAAGGCAGATGGGTTTGTAGATAAGACACTACCCAGAGATTTCGCCCTCATTTTGCGAGGACTTTATGATCTGAGTTCTGGTTTCCTATAGGCGTAAGCCCCTATAGTTAATTACCCCTCCCGATCACGAGAGAGAACTTTCGATTAAGGCTAGTCGTCAATCAGATACGTAGAATATACATGCATCTGGCATATAGTAGTAGCAATGAGTTTGAGATTGGATAAGTCTGGATATTTGGATAGAGTTGATATTTAAAACAGAAATTGCACCATCTTGCACTTAAAGCGGATGGTGGGGGAATGAATGATAGACCCGATCAAGATCCCATGGTTCCGTCGTCCCGGGCCATCGTGTTCCCTGGTCTACTTAGTCAGAGGAGGTAGTCGACCCTACCTGACAGAAGGATCCTTGTCGGCAGCCATGGATTGCTTCGTCCAAGGGGACCTTCTAGACCTGGGTTGAATGTTTGTCTAGGGGACAAATTTGAATCCACCTTGGCTGACAGAGGGCTTTGTGCCCTATCGATCATATCCTATTGATTCATATCTCAAGGATTTGATGACAATAAGGAACGTATTGGCTCTGGCCATAACCGGTATTTCATGGTGCCATTTAGCGGCAAAACCACTCGGTTCAGAGGGCCCCGGGTCGTCATAACCGTTTATCCTGCGGTGCCATTTGGCGGCAGACTGCCGGTCAGAGGACACGTACCACGTCCTTACTAGCAGGAGATTATTTGAGAATGGATCCTATTGATATTTTCGACTAGGCATTTTGCTCTTTGTGAGCTGAAGTAAATTTTCATTTGTCCACCCCGACAAACTATTGCGGAGGGTGGATGAATTTTGCTTTAAGTAGATTGATGGATTCATTTCATTTTAAATAATTTGGCACTTTTGGGATTTTTTGGAGTTTAGAATTTGAGTGGACTTTTGGGAGGCATTTGAAAATGCTTGAAATTAACCCCTTCGGTTGAGATCAGCATTCAACACGGCCATCATCGGGGTGACCTCGAGGTCACTTGAAAAATATTTGAATTTTGTAGAAGTTTGAGGGCATTTTCAAATATTTTGTGAACCCCTCCGGTTGAGATCTACATTCAACACGGCCATCATCGGGGTGTGGGGTCATTCATTGATTAAACCTTGTCGACTCAGCCAAGCGGTTGACCGAGGATCTAGTTTATTGTAGGCTTTGTGCCTTTGCTTGTGAATTTTCTTGATTGTAGGCCTTGAAGGCCTAATATAAATGTATAAGATAAATATTCTGGTCGACTTCGTGACCGTATATTTATCCAATGGTTCGAACCCTGTCTACTCCTATTTGCTTTCTTAGGAGGATCGGGTTTATCGTAGGCTTTGTGCCTTTGATTAGTGAATTCTCTTGATTGTAGTCCTTAAAAGCCTAATATGAATGTATTAAATAAATACAACAATCTCCACAACCGTGTATTTGTTTAAAGGTTCAAACACTTTCGACTTCTATAGATCTGTATAGAAGGATCGGTTTTGAACTTGAATTCACTTATCGACCTGCGCAGCATCCCTAGACGTCACATGTGTATCAATAACATGCTCGTCGGGGCCCATACGGGTATTGATTGTATTTACCCCTTTAATGTATCTATATGTATACAATTTATGGTGCACGTGCAGGGGTTTCTTGAAAATATTTGTAGACGCCTTCTATCTGCTTGTATAAGTGTTGCAGATCCGGTGGGGGTATCGTTGTATATTGTAGCTTATGTCTGCTTGTATAAGTGTGCAGATCCGGTGGTGTCGTGATCTTGATGTTACGAGGCATCTCCTCATCTTGTTATTGTCTCTCCTTTCTTAATCACCGGGGATGGATTTTTTTTTTAACTTTGGAGTCAATGACTGCCGGTTTGGAAAGAACTCCTTTCAGGATCTTTGGTGTAAAGGACTTGTCATTTCTGGTATTTGTATATATCGGAGCTATTTTCTTCCTGAGTATAGGATCAAGAAGAGGCTTTGGAACACCAAGAAGTTTAGTTCTGATTTATTCAAAACACTTCTTTTCTTCTGCCAGGATGTGTCATTTTTCGTATATCGAGTTGCCCTTGTGCCCGATGTACTTGTAGATCTTGATCACCACTGTCATAGGTGATACCCATACTTGTGCCCACAGTGGTTCGTTGAGCTTACGATGTACTCATTGTTGTTATCCACAAGCAGCTCGTGTTTGTCTGTAGGGATCCGTTGTATTTGTTACGACCTTCTAGAGATGTTCGTTGAAGACCCACTGTTCCCACATCATGCCCACCTGTCACCAATCTCAGGTGGGTTGTTGATTGTACTTGTTTGTAAAGGCGGATCTTCGATTGTTGTTCTCCAGTATTTGTCATTTCAATCAACAGGTATTTGTAGGGATTGTCATAGGAGTTCGTTACACCTACTCATACATGTTTGCTAATAGCTGAAGCTTGATTATTTGTTAATCATTCAGTAGTCCATGTCATTTTATACTTTGTTTAGATTCAGTATCTAAACCCAGATTTGAATTTAGTTCATGTTCAAACCGATGTGCATGTTCAAATTGTAGATTGAGTTTGAGTAGAAGTTCAAGTCTCCTGAAGCCTTTAGAGATTCAAGTCTCTTGTGACCCAGTTGAGCTCAGGTTCTTTATTGTTCTCGTCAAGTTCGAGTTTCACTTAGACTTGAATTCATCTAATTTACAAGTCCCCATTTAATGTCGTATAGCCTGAGTTCAAGTGCAAGTTCAACTGCTTTGTTCGGATCCGGATCCAGTCCAAATCAAAGTCTTTGTTTGATGTTCTAGTCTTGTTCAAGTCCCCTGCAGTCCTTTGAATTTAATTGCATGCTCACATTTTGTTCAAAGTCTTTTGGAGTCCTTGTAAGTTCATTTTCATATTCAAATTGATTTGAATTTGGCTTCAATTTGATTTTATTTCGTTTGATTTTGACCCTTAAAAATCATTTAGAATTTTGTTCAAATTTAGGTCCACAAGTACACTGTTCTTCGTACAAGTCCTCCGCTCATTTAGTTCAATTTTCTGTGTATTTTTGTTCGAGTACATGTCTTCTACATTGTTGCCCAAGAAAGTCTTCTTATTGTTCAAGTCTTCGTACATTTCAGTGAAAATTTCGGCAGCACCCCAACATATCCCCCGTTTGGAGGAAAATAGGGGAGCTGGGCCTTCCCACCACGCTACTAGAGCATGTATGGTAGGTGTCCTTAGACACCACGGCCGTAGTAATTTTCATCCCATCACGCTACAAGAGCCTGTATGGCGCCTTCAGCAGTACCCGTACCAGAACAGCAGTGACGTACCAGAACAGCAGTGACTCCCCACCACGCTACAATAGCGTGTATAGGGCTTACCCACCTCGTCGTATGCGTCGCACCGGGCTCCCTCCTACCGTGCCACAAGAGCGCGTATAAGTGGTTCCCCGGTCCGCTGCTGATGTAGACAAAGGGGGGGTCAACACTAGTCCAAAATAAATCATAGTTTGGCTTCCCTTGAGTCTAGTAGTTCATCATATTTGAGCTAAACTTTTAGTTCATTTATGAGCTGAACTTTAGTTCATTTATTGAACTAAGGGTTAGCTCATTATGAGCTAACAATTTTAGTTCATATTTATCTTTATTTAAATGCACTTTT